>NC_056629.2:94489175-94789175 GCF_002870075.4 Lactuca sativa
CCATCCAGCTGGGCTTGGGACGGTTGTAGAGAAAGTTAACACTTGCATGGTTTCCGTAATGCTTCGCACGTTGTTTGTGCACTCCGCTCTCCCCCGCTTATGGTGGATCATGAGTATCTCTTGTAGGTAATCTACCCCCTGTATTGTCTTTAGGGTTTTCTGCGTCGAACTTAACTCGCAGACTTTTGGCGATTTCTATCACGTTTCCCTTCAACTGCTTTTCCTCCATTTCCTGCTTTAAAACCGAGCAGTTCATGGTGTCGTGCGTCCTACTCTAGTGGTATTCGCAATATCGTGTCTTAGTACCCTTCGCTGGTGGTTTTTCGGTGACGGCATAAACTTTTGCTCACCTTCCTCGCCTTTCATCCCTTGTGAAAGGTCTGAATCGTCCATGTGGTCGCCTGTCTCGTCCTGAGAACCTACCCCCTAGGAATCGTGGTGGGAGGTTGACTGGTGGTGCCGTTTCCTGGTCGACGAAGACATGGCGTTGAGGTGTGCTTGCTTTGACGCTTCACCTTCTTCTTGGCATAGGAAACGCTCCGCTCGGTCTTTTAGTTCTGCCCTCGTCTGAGGTTGTTTGCCCATAAGTTTCTGGGATAGTGAAACCGGAAGTATCCCCCAAGTAAACGCTCCTGCAATCAATCCTTCACCATGCCCCATGACATCTAGTGTTGCCTTGGTGCACCTAGTGAAGTAGTCTTTGATTGTTTCCCCTTCCCTTTGCTTACACCCGATAATGGAGTGACAATCGCCTTTGTATTTTCATAGTTGCATGAAGTTGGTTAAAAAGAGGTATTTCAGTTGGCTGAAGTTGCAGATGCTACCAGGGAGTAACGTTTTGAACCATGTCCCTATGTTGCCATCTAGGGTGGTAGGGAAATACGTGCACCAGAAGCGTTCGTATATCTTAAGTATATTGACTCCCCCGGTTGTTGCTCAAATCTTAGGGTGGTAGGGAACCATGTCCCTTAACAGCCCTTTGTAGCACTCCCAAGCTTCGTATATTGACTCCCCCGGTTGTTGCTCAAAGTTGGCTATTGCCTTCTTGAGTTTAGCTATCTTGGAAGGTGGGCAAAACTGATCTAGAAATTTCTCACGAATTTGAGCCCAAGTAGTGATTTTACCAGGTAGAAGTGCTTTCAACCAGTCTTTTGCAGCTCCCTTGAAAGTGACTGGTAGCATCCTTAGTAATAGGGGTGTTCACGGGGCGGTTCGGCTCAGATAGTAATAAAATTGTAAACCGCTATCACGGGGTGGGTATCTTATATGCACTAACCGAAACCGAACCGAATTGTGCAAAAACTCGAACCGAACCGCACCGTTTAAAGGCGGGTAACCACGGTTCGGTTCACGGTTACCCGCTTAATGTAAAAAACAAAATTAATCAAAAAATACAAGCTATAATAAGTCAATTGTAAAATATTCATTCAAAACAAAATCATCCAAAACAAAATAATTCAACAAGAGATATTTTAAAAGTGTTTAACACTAGTTTGATAACATAAAAAACATTCCATTAACCCTTCGACAAATAAAAAACAGCAACTCGTCTCAAAATAAGCACCAAACCTGCAAAAAAAACATATATATTTAGTACAAATAGCAAAAAACAGCACATATAAAACAGTATAAAAACAACTTAAAAAGCATCACAAACATCACAAAAAAACTGCACAAAACAGCTCAAAAAAACACAAAACAGCACATAAAAAACTGCACAAAACAGTTAAAAAAAACTGCACAAAACATCACAAAAAACTGCACAAAACAGCTTAAAAACACACAAAAACAGCACAAAAATGTATAGGAAACAGCAATAAAATTATAATAAAAAACTGCATATAAACAACATTTTAAAGCACAAAAAAATATAAAATTTTACCATCATAAAACTTCAATCATCCACAGTAAGAGTGGATATAGCTTGAGGTAAGTCCTTCACTTCTGAAACAACAAAAAATTAAACATTAGATTGAATAAAACATGAAACTATAAGAACTATAAAAACAAAGTCATACCGGCTTCAAAATTTTCAAGAGCTTCAAAACTTTCCTCAATATCAATAGGAACATTTTTGGACCTAAGCCAATTTTGAGAACTTATCAATGCTTCAACTGTTTTGGGGGTCAATGAGCTACGAAATGCATCAAGAATGCGTCCCCTGGTACTAAATGAAGATTCTGAGGCTACAGTTGAAGCTGGAATTGCCAAAACATCCCTAGCAATAGCCGCAATAACCGGAAATCTTGCTTGATTTTTCTTCCACCAACTAAGTAAATTGAACTTGTTGTCAAAAGACTCACATTGCTCACTCAAATACCAATCCAACTCGCATTTTGCAGCTACAATTATCACCAAATATTAAAGTAAACAAAAAATTAATTATGTAAGTATAACTAACAAAACTAAAAGAAACACAACTTGTAAATTACCTGTACCACTTGAGTTCTCTTCCAACAATCTTTTGTATTGGTTGTTCAAGAAAGTTGTCGGATCATCATCAACATCAATAAGAATCTCTTCTTCAAAATGTCCGGAACTAGTAGTTGGATTTTCATTAGTAACTCCAACTTCATGTAAGTAATGAGCATACAAGTCTCGCAATACTTTCTCTACTTGATCACACAAATTTTTGGCTTTTTCTTCATCAAACTTTGGCTAATAATGAAGGAAACATAACCTAACTTGTATCATGGATCAAGAATTGGAGCAATAAATAAAAACACATTAATGTTTGATGAATTGCTCCAATACTTATCATATTTCTCCTTCATTTTAGCAGCCATCTTTTTAAAACCCTCATCACTTGCTATCATCTTTTTTTTATTATTGCTCCAATGCCAAAGACTTCATGAAAATAGTTGTTGCTAGTTACATACAAAGAGCCAGAAATACGCAAAGTAGATGTATAAAAACCTTTCAAGAAAGGTAACATACACCTAACATGCTCCCAATCCTCTTCCTTAGGCAACCTCTTCAATGATAAAAGCTCAGACCTGTACTTACTATCTTGCTCCTCCAATAAATCAAAAGCATCTTGAAACTTGATGGCACTTTCTAGCATCAAGTATGTTGAATTCCACCTTGTTTCAACATCAAGACAAACAAGGCTTTTGCTCTCGATTTTCATTTTCTCAACACATCCCTTAAAGCGTTGGAGCCTAGCCGGAGAAGACCTAACATATTTCACAGCTGATCGAATACGAGCAATACTTGTGTCTATATCTTTTAAACCTTCTTTGACAACAAGACTTAAAATGTGGGCACAACATCTCATATGCAAATGTTGACTATCTAACACATTATGCTTCCATGCATTCAGTCTTCTTTTTAAGTATCGAATACAAAGGTCATTTGAACTAGCATTATCAACTGTAACCGTGAAAACCTTGTCAATTCCCCAATCAAGTAAGTTCTTCTCCACATATTTTCCAATTATCTCACCGGAATGACCAGAAACCGGACAAAAGTTGATTATCCTTTTATGAATGGTCCAATCTTTATCGATAAAATGTGTTGTCAAACACATGTAACTAAGATTTTGCCTAGAAGTCCACAGATCTGTTGTTAAAGAAACTCGTTGTCTGTTCTTAGCAAAATACTTCTTCAACTTTTCTGCTTCTGACTTGTATATCTCCAAACAATCATTAGTAATAGTGGTTCTTGAGGGGATTTGAAATTGTGGTTGCAACATGTTCACAAGGTCACGGAATCCTTCATGTTCGATAGTCTTGAAAGGTAATTCATCAATAATGATCATTCTAGCACACAAATATCTACACTTGGTTTGGTCAAATTTCCAAGGGACAAATGTAGAAACAGTTTCTCCACTTTCTTGTACAGAAGATTGGTTTTGAAACATTAATAACTTTTGTTTTTTATCGATGTTATGAGGGTTCTTAGTGCAACGTGCAGCATGATTCCGCATAGAACTAGTTCCATTCTTACTAGGACAATGCAATCGTCTACTACAATGCTTACAAATAGAGTAATCATGATCATCAGGATCTCTATTAAAATGAGCCCATGCTTCAGAAGTTTCTGATTTTTGCTTTCTCTTTTCATTCTTTTTTCCTTCATCCAGTTTCTTAGCAGAATCTATTGTAGGTGAAGGATTAACACTTGCATTTGAACTTCCAGATTGTTGTGTTGGTAAAGTATCACCATCAACCTCCATTTCAGCCATTTGTTTCTATTGGGCTGTTGAGGGAATTTAATTTATATGGGCTAGTAGGCTACTATATATTACAATATTACATAATATATAATTATATATATATATATATATATATATATATATATATATATATATATTAAATGACGGATCAGTTCGGGTACCCGCGGGTATCTAAATACCCAAACCGAAACCGAACCGTATAAATGCGGTTTTTTCGGTTTTGGTTTTTTTCGGTTTCGGATCGGCCGGATCGATTCAGTTTTGCGGTTTTGCGGTTTTTTTGCACACCCCTACTTAGTAAGATGATATCTCTATTGACATTCGGGACATTGAAGTAGTCAGCAATGTCGTTGACCTCATCTAGATGCTTAAAGGCATCCTCATGATCCTTCCCATAAAATGGGATATCCTTAAGTGCAGTAACGATGTGTCCCTTCAGCTTGAATGTGGCAGTGGCAGGTATCGTTGGTTGTACTAAACCTGGACCAACATCATCTTGAATTCGCTTCTTGTAAGTTCCCATTGACATTTCTTCAATATTTGCCATCTTGTTTCTTGGCTAGTTCTTGGGTTCACTCGTATATAGTCCAAACTCGGTCTTGGAGTCGTACTCGGATTCGGTTGGGATAGGTATTTGATCTAAGCTTTCAACCTTGCTCTTGTTCTTTGAAGATGACATCGACTCTTCCGTTCTCTTCCCTGACTTCTTTGAGAACACTGACTTGAATTCTTGTAAGGGTGTCTTCTTTGGTGTTTAATCTTCTTTCACGTTCTTATCCTTCTTTTTGTGAAGGGTCGACTCTGGATCTTCAAGTGGTGGCACCAAAGGTGTGTTAGAGCCTCTGGTCATGAACTCCTGCAAAATAAACAAAATAAAAACATAAAACTAAACAAAAACTAAATAAAAACTTCCTACTGACTGGCCACCACAACGTCGTATAGGCTACCACCTCGTGTTGCCACAGAAAAACTAACAAAAAAGAAAAAAAATGAAGAAAACGTAAAATCTACTGAACTCACGTCGTGAGCTAGGTACTGAAACAAAAACCTAAGCTGAAAAAGTAACTTTTTGTAGGTTTTATCCCACAAAAAGGATCGATTAATCTAAAACATATAAATAAACTATCAAATAAGCCGTTCCCTGGCAACGACGCCAAAAACTTGATGCATGCAAATAGCTACACCTAATTTTATACTTATAACCTAACTAACTTAACTAACTAAATTGCACCTAGGCAGTGTACCTAGACAAATTATAGAATAGTTGGGTAAGTCGGGTGTCGATCACATGGAACGGTTTTGACTAGTTAACCTATCTACTATTAAATTAACCTAATTTTCTAAAAACGTTTGGGGTTTTATCTGATTTTGCAAGATCAGAAAAACTTAACTCATAACTCGAATTCAATTATAAACAAACACTTCAGTTAGTTCAAATTCGCTTTCCCTCAATGGCTTATAAATTAGATATGATCATTACTGTTAGTTACCAATTAATAAAGTAATAGCCATTAAGTTCCAAATTTACTAATATTCAATTAATTAATGTAGATCAATGTATGTTCACAAATTAACACATAATTAATTAGTTAATGGATTGGAGCTATGTACGATTTATTTGCAAAACACAATTATATTCATAATTTGTATTCTCTAGCATAACCTAGTTTAATGATTCAACTGCTTAACTAAGATTGGTTTGATCCTAGCTCTAATAATTTAATGCTCACTAAATTATCAGGTATTCTAATTCATGCATATTAATAATCGCTAAGCTGCATAGAACAAGAATTGAAAGCAATCAAGTACTAAATCATACATGCTAGGTAAAAATCAATCAACATAAGTCTTAACCAACTAGTAAATCAAATCTAAAATATCAAATCCATGAGTTCCAACTTCATCTAGCTAACAGAAGTAGCTACATTTAGCTGGACATCCTAGCAAACAAACTAACAAGATTCATATTCAGAAAAGTACCAAATCTAACACAAATTATGATCTACTCTACTCCTTTGGTGTTGAAAGCCAATTCCAGAACTTCTCCTTCTCTAAAAATCGTCTCCAAGAACTCATTCAATCAGCAAAAAGTCCCTCAAGTCGTAATGGACAAGGGTTTATATAATTTCCAATTTTTCCAATCTCATGTCGTGAGCTAATAAGCCTCATGCCGTGAGTGCGAAATGAACGTATTCGACAAGGACTCTTCTTTCATAGGGTGCATATCTTCTAGAATACTCTACTCATGTCGTAAGTCTTATATTACTCACGTCGTGAGTACGTTTTTTTTGCTGAGTTTTTATTCTTCTTTCGTTCAAGCCTCCAAAGTTCCATGTTTTGTAAACTTTAGTCCCACTCTTCGAAAATGCTTGTATTTGGCTTCAAAATATAATTTAAGCTTATAAGTATGAATATTCTATGCAAATAACCAAATTATTAGTAAAAATGTAAATAAATATTGCCTAAAAATATGTATAAATATGGCAATATCAATAACAAAGATCAATGTAATAGATTTTGCTATTTGGTTTTGCTTTTACATAGGATGTGAGATACAAGTTAACATCCCATGAGATTTTGAAATAACAATTGTTTTACAAAAAAAAATGATTTTTATTTTCTATTTTTGTAAACTAATAACTTCCTCTATTAAATAATGAATTTACTTTGAAAAAAAAAGTACAAAATGTTTTTAAAAAAAAAGTGGATAAAATATGGGGATGGCATAGTCTACAAGGAAGTACTTCAGAGTTTTTAAATACCAGATTTCTCATCAAGATTTAGTTTATAATGTTTGAATATAAGTCACCATAAATGGTATATATATAGACATTTGTGTTTTCTATATTTCGTACAACTATTTTGTGATCAATATCTTTGTGCCCTTGTTTACAGAGGCTATCACCTAGTCTCTCTCTCTCTCTCTCTCTCTCTCTCTCTCTCTCTATGTGTGTGTGTGTGTGCGTGGTTGAGAACTCAAAGTTTCCCGAGAACCCGAGAACTAAAAGTGGAGCATTGGATCAAAAGTAATTTGTTAAGGACATGATCGTCATCTTACCAATCTCATTTAATGTTTAATTTTTTTTGTGTTATTTAATATATTAATATAAATGTCTAAAAATTTACATCATAAATCACATTTTCAGATTTTTTTTTTTTTTTAAATTGTATTATTCGTTTTTTTTAAATGCATATTTTTTAATTTTTTTATAGAAAAAATGTATTTTTGAAAAAAATTGAAAAACACATATTTTTTTTTAAACTGCATTTTTTTTCTTTAAAAAAACTGCATTTTATTTTAAAAAAAAACTGCAATTTTTTTAAAGAAAACTACATTTTTAACAAAAAACTGCAAGTTTTTTAAAGAAAGTTACATTTTTTTCAAAAAAAAAAACTGCATTTAAAAAAAATGCATTAAAAAAAACTATATTTAAAAAAAATAAAAATAAAAATTTTAGGTGCATATATGCATATTTTTTCAAATGCATATATTCATATTTTTATAGTATAATATTTGTAAGTAGATCATAAAAAAAACTTATTTTATTTACCAATCTATAAACACAATATAATAAGTATTTTATTCGATACAAAAAATATTAAAAACAAAAAAATATACAAAATTTCAAAGCGTTTTTATGTCTTCGTGTCAATATTTCCATTTTTTTTTCAATTTATCATCTTCACCTCTTCAATATTCACCACAATTTCTTTCAAATCCACAAAAAAATTTAAAAAAAAATATTTTATTGATGCAAAAACACTCACAAAAATACATATGTGATTAACATATGAATTACAGACGATTCACGTATGAATTACATATGTTGTATATGTGAATTACATGTGATTCACATATGAATTACAGACGATTCACGTATGAATTACATATGTTGTATATGTGAATTACATGTGATTCACATGTGAATCTCATGTAATTCATATGTGAATTACATGTGAATCACATGTAATTCATATGTGAATTACATGTGAATCACATGTAATTCATATATGATTCATATGTGAATTACATATGAATCACATGTAATTTATATGTAAATTACATGTGAATTATATGTGATTTACATGTGAATTACATGTGAATTACATGTGATTTACATGTGAATCACATGTAATTCATATGTAAATTACATATGATTTACATGTGATTTACATGTGAATTACATGTAATTCATATGTGATTTACATGTAATTCATATGTGAATCACATGTGATTTACATGTGAATCAGATGTAATTCATATGTGAATTACATATAATTCATATGTGAATTACATGTGATTTATATGCGAATCACATGATTAAAACTCGATAATTTTGCGAATTTATATTGAAACTAAGGAAAAGCTTACTTTACAGGACTGATTTGGTGTATCCAGTTTACACAATGGAAATACATCACATATTCACATATATGCACTAACTTTTTATATGTTTTGTTTTTTATATGGAACAGATACCTTATCAGACCAGAAAATCCTCTCTTGTCATGAAAATTGCTGAGCTAATTCAGAACAAGGTACTCCTCTCATGTATACATATAAGTTCATTATATAAATAGGTTTGATACAAAACTGCACTTGATTCATAATTATGAAAATGATGCAAATGCAACAAATTCTTAGTTTTACACATTTGTTATAGCACCGGTTCTTGGTATGTATTTTATTTAGGTATTTTGCATTTTTGGACTGGGACTCGGAGAGTTAAAGGCCCAACTCATCGAGTAAGAGCGGGTTTGGACACGGGACTTAAGTGACGGACTCGTCGAGTCGGCGGCCAGACTCGACGAGTAGGCTCTGAATGGACAAAAACCCTAATATGAGGGTTTGCACCCTATTTAATCATCTCTTTCAGCCACCACTCGTCCCTATTGCTCCCAAAGACCCTCCATAGCAAACCCTAGCCGAGTGTGTGAAGATCTAAAGGCATTTGTGGTGATTTTGGTGGTTTTGTTCACAAGGAAGAAGGAAGAGCATAGAAGGATCAAGAGGAGACTAAAGGATTCGTGTTTGGGACATAATTTGTAGTCTTTGAAAGGTATAAAGTCTATACCTTGCTTGCTTATTTGTTAGATCCCTTTTTGGGGAAGATTTAGGGCTTTTAAGCCATATGAGGTGACCAACCATGATTTGCAAACATGGTTGGGGGTCAAGACTTCGGATCTAGCACTTGGGAAAAGTCACAAGGCAGATTGGAGTTGCTCTTGCACTCAAGGAAGGTCCCATGCATTATAAGAACCATTTTAGGGCCTTTTAGGCTCAAAAGTCCCATGCATGCATGTAAAGTCCGTAACTTTACATGCTAGATCGAGCTTAGGGGCTTGGATCTATCTTTTGGTCAAAGGTTGTACATCAGATATCGAGGATTTAGGGTGTGGACGTTATCGACTCGGCGAATCCGTTCTTGGGACTCGACGAGTCCAAGGCATAAAGTCCCATATCTGTTGAGGGTCAAAAGAACTCAATTGGGTGTTAGAAAGGTTGTAGCAGGTCAGAAGGAGTGACCCAACGCATTGGACTTAGCTTTAGACCTGGAGTTCATGGGACTCGACGAGTGTTAGAACAGACTTGGCAAGTCCAAGGCAATCTCCTTATGGTTGAAGATGAACTCAACGAGTTGTTCATACAACTCGGCGAGTCAAGGATAGGACTTGTTCTTCAGATGAAGGTGAACTCGACGAGTTGTTCATACAACTCGGCGAGTCGAATGAAGGTTCATTCGATGTTCATATACAAGAGCAACTCATCGAGTCGTTGCCAAACTCGACGAGTCGAGTCGTGGATAAGGACGGGTAAAGGGTTAGGGACTCGATGAGTTGACGGCCCAACTCGGCGAGTCGGGTCAACTTGAAGTTGACTTTGACTGGACTTGAACTAACCCTGTTTAGGGTTGCACGTTTTGTGTGATGACTTGAAGGTTGTCATGTAGGGATCGATGAGTCGACTTGTACGTCGAGGATAGTTCAAACACTGCACGACATTGAGGTGAGTTACCTTCCAGTAGGGGTGGGTCTAAGGCCACAATGTCGGCCCACCAAAAAGGGGTATTTAGAAGATGATTGTCTTTGTGATAATTATCTTGGTATGGTTATGTGCTTTGGTCATGAGATTTATCTGTATGATATGTTATGTGTATAGTAGGGATTAGTTTCCCTGAAAGCGGTCCTTAGGACCGAAGGGTAGCTCAGTACCCGGATATGTCTGATTGTATGTTTATATCTTGTTGTTGTATGCTAGTGGTAGGGGTGGAATAGTCCCCGATTACCGGTTGAAATATACCGATGGCAGTTACCGGTTGAAAGATACCGATGATGATTACCGGTTGAAAGATACCGAGGATGATTACCGGTTGAAAGATACCGAGGATGATTATCGGTTGAAAGATACCGATGAAAGTTATCGGTTAAAAGGTACCGACGATATTGTATGGTATGTGGTATGATGGGGGAACTCACTAAGCTTTGTGTTTACAGTTTCAGTTTTGGTTTCAGGTACCTCTTCGTCTAAGGGGAAGGAGCTAGTGGCGTAGCATCGCCTCACACACACACACACACCTGATTCTGCATCGGACGTTCTGGGATCGTACTCTGATTTTTATTGTACCGAGGATATGGATTTTGAGACATGACTTTACAATTTTCTTTATTGGCAATGTTCTGGTGTTATGACTTATGTTATACCTAATTTTAAAAAATGAAATTTTTTGGGCTTGAATTTTGGGATGTTTCATTTGCACAAACTAATCCCTTAATTATTATTAAAAATTTATCAACAGTTTCGCTGCACATTTGAACTAATGCAATATGGAAGCTGATGGCATATATTTACACATGTATACATATAAGTTCATTAAATAAAAAGGAAACAACACCTTAACAACTTAGTGAATTAAAATTCTTGCTCAGTTGGAGGCTTTGAGAGAGACAATTTACTAACCTTTCTTTATCTGTGTTTCTTTCCATTTGTTCAATAGAATGTGAATGTGGCTTTAAATTCACTCTTGGTCTCTCAAGTCCCTTATTTCCATCTTCTGTCGAATTTGCATTTCCATAACTCTCATTTCCACTATCCACAAGATCCATTGGAATCAAAAATCAGAAGTAAGAAAGTAGCAACCAGAAATCAAAAATCGAAAATGAGAAGTTGCAACTAGAAATCAGATTATTACGTAGCAACAATAAATAACAAACGAGAAGTGTAGATTACCATAGGTGGAGCGTGGATACGAAATCAGGTCGTCGTTTGTGAAGATGAAATCAGGTTGTCGATTCAGTGAAGCAACATCGGTAGGAGGAGTTCGTTGACCTCATTTCAGTTCGAAGTGATCAACGGATTTGATCAGAGGATTGTTTTAGATCTAACGAATTGATAGAACAACGAAGGTATGATTTGATTAACTTAATGAGGCGCAGATGTTAATCGCTCGAAAGAGATGAAACGAAACACACAAACCTGTCGTCGGAGATGCTAATCGATCATCGGAGATGAGATGAAGATGTGAATCAGTCACGAGATCTGTTCTCTTCTCATGAGCTAAACAAATAGATCAGTGGCGATGGAGTTATTGAATGAATCATCACCGTCAATGATATAGAGATTAACGAGTTTCTTCCTTTATCGACGACAAAGGTAGCGGTGGTCAATGGAGGGAGGTGGGAAGCGGTAGATGGAGGGAGGTGGTCAATATGCAGAAGACGAAAGAGAGAGAAGACGAGAGAGATAGATAGAGAGAGAGAGAGTAATTTAGGAGTTTAGATTAATTGATAATTTATATTTTATGAAATTTTGAAACAATACCGAATTTACCCCTAAGATTCATTGATAAAAACCTAAAATGCCACTAAACTCATTTTTAATTACAATTATACCATTGTTAATCTAAGCCATTAAAATCTTTGATCTAACGCTCCACCTTTAGTTCTCGGGTTCTCGGGAAACTATGAGTTCTCAAATGATCATTCCTATATATATATATATATATATATATATATATATATATATATATATATATATATATATATATATATATATATATATATATATATATATATATATATATATATATATATATATATATATATATTCCATATTTCTCATAAAAATTTTGTTGATAATGTTTGAATATAAGTCATAGTATATGGTTCATAGATAGATATTTGTGTTTGCTATGTTTCGTATTTATTTGTTAAAATATATTTGTTCCAAGCTTCGCAAAACTTCTTCACTTGAAGGCCTATCCCTACCTTTAGCTAAACATCTTAATGCGAGTGTCGCACATTCGAAAGCACCTTTTATGGGGTACTTTTTTTCTAGACGTGGATCCATTATTTTCTTTAGCTTGTTTCTGCTTGCTATGAACGGACTTGCCCATTCTACCAAATTGAATTTATGCTCTAATACTGGACGCCCCGATAAGGTTTCTAGTAACACCACTCCAAAACTATAGATGTCACTACTTACTCGCAAGCGACCTGTAACAAAATTAAAGGATATTTTCATAATCACAAAATAAAGAAATTAATTTTTTTAACAACTACATTGAGTATATTTGTCGAAAACAAAACACTGTATTTGTTAAATTGTGGAATTATGAAGGATTCATTCTTACGATAATGATTTGTTTTGTAAAAAAAAAACTAAACACAATTACACAATATGTGTACATGTTCACTCGTTGGAATATTAATTGAATCACATTATTAAATTGTAACATACCAGTTTTTACATACTCTGGGTCTAAACAACCTAAGGTACCAGCAAGAGATGTAATAATATATGTTTCCCCGGTTTCAGGGCCAATTCTTGCCCATTCAAAAGCCCCTAGTTTTGCATTAAAATCCTGAAATAAGAAAGAGCCAAGATAAATTGTTAACTTTAGCGGCATAAAACGAGAAGCAGTGACGTGGTTCACTCATCACTCACCACCAAAATATTAGGTAGCTAAAGGTTACCTCATCGAGCAATATATTAGAGGGTTTAAGATCACGGTGTATGACTTGATCTTTTAATGAATGCATATAGGCAAGTCCACGAGCTACTCCTATCATTATCATTAGTCGTGTTCCCCATGAAAGTGGTCCGGCAACATCTGATGCGTTTTCAAAATTAATCATGTCTATACCAACAGTTTATGAGAGATTCAAGTGTATTACCTCCGAATAAGAAGTGACCGAAATTTTGATTCTGCATGTGCTCATAAACAAGGAAGGATTGGGGTTTTTTATCATTGGAGTATCCCAATAGACGAATAACATTTGGATGAGCCAACCGTCCTAAGACAGTCACCACCGTCTAATCTCACAAAAAAATTACTTATATTTAGCTGATGTATTTAATTATAAGAAAACAATGATAAAGACTCCATACAAATTACATTCACAACAGAAATTAAAATAGTCCTAAACTCAATTCCAGATGATGATTGATGCATTGCATTAGAGATTATACACCACAAATTTCAAGCATGAAGAAATTTAAAATTTCATCCATCGTATTATATTAATAAGTACCTTCACAATGAATTAACGTGAAAGAATAACAAGGATAGGTATACTTAATTTACTGATACTTACTTTCCACTCTGGACGAACTTCACTGTACCTTGTAACAGCAACAGCAATTCCAGACCCCTCGGTTGAAGGCGTGAATGTGTTCTTATCAACCCAACCTAAGAATACCTGTCCAAAACCTTCCCTACCCAAGAGCAGATCTTGTCTAAAGTTTCTTGTGGCAAATTTTAAATCATCAAATTTGAATACTTTTATACTTGGAATAGGAATTGTGAAATGTTTGTTGTCAGCCCCAATCGTATCACTGGCATTTGTAGTGTTTCCCTTGCTACTATTTGATAGCTTTGAATCAGCGTCGGCTGAAATAGGTGAATTCGAGAGTATTAGTATAATGGCTATTTAAACTTTTTCACACCATACACTAGTTTCGCTATAGTTCATGTGATAACCAATCAACTGTTTTTCCACTTGGCATTTATATGACTAATAAGAATTCTCAAGTTTATACAATTTTAGTAAGCATGACTAGCTAGGTAAAGAAAATCTCTGAAACCATAAGCTACAAGAAATACGCATCAAGAAGAACATGTATTGCTAATGAAAGCGCTCAATATGCAATATGAACCAAAACTCTGTTACTATACCCAATAACTTAATGAATGAGAAGAATGCGGTTTAGAACTTTAAAACAAATCATGATCTCTAAAACATTTTAAAAACAGCGTCTTGTACTTAATTTTAGAAAAATAGTTAGGGGTATATGATAATCAAGAACTTGGATATCCATAGTAAATTGTGGAAATCACCATGTAATCCAATAGAACTGTCAACTTCAAGTTTTGTCAGAAAAACATTAAGTCATTTTCTTGATTTGCGTAATGGTGTGTATCAAATTAGAATGATAAGAAAGAGCAGAAATTGTTAAGTACTGGTGTTAAGTTAGATAAGTATCACAAATAAAAGCTAAAAAATGGTTTTGGGTGGTTTTTGGACAGTTACTTTCAGGAGGGTATCACAATGCATTAAACTTACTAGAATTTAATGGATCGACACATCATCATTTACGTTCTCTACAACTCTACATTAGTTTTTTTACAATTCAATAAACTCTATAAAGTTCAATGAAATATATTTTTAATAGTTAAAAGGTTTCCATTTTCCCATTAAAAAGTTCAATGGCCATTGAACTCCATATCCATTGAATGTCAATATAGCATCCAAAATGTCAGAGTTTAATCCATTGAATGCCAATTAGGCATGCCACCTCATTCAACTTTCTCATTTCCAATTAGGAATGCCATTTAGGCATGCTACCTCATTGAACTATACATTAGTAGCAAAAGACTATGTAAAAGAAGTATAGAAGGACTATTATGGAGGTCATCTGAGATGGTACCTCATGTACAGATTAAATGAGAATTCCAACTTCCTGTCATTTGGGAAATTTGGAAATACAGGAACAACCTGATTTATAAAGGAACTAAAAGGAGAAGAGATAGTATATTATTTAATTGTATTATAATATCTTTTAGTTGGATTTCCAACAGATGTAGCAGCGACAAAATACTTTCTTCCCTGTTGGTGCTGCACCCCTGTGTAATTGTGGTTGGTTTGTTTGATTGCTTCTGGACAGCCTATTGTTATTGAATTCCATTTCCAAAAAGGTACATATAAAATCAGATATTTCGGGTGAAACAAGGAGGTACAAAATTCTATCCAGGAACCGTAGGGATGCTGATAAGCCCCAACTTTACTGGTTTATGGCGAAGGGGTATTTTAGTACTTTTGACATTATTGCAGGTTTTTTATGTTAGTGGTTGACATGGTTAGTGGGATAACATCGTTTGTGTATGTTGAGCTGGAATTCTTCCTTGTCTTATCCTAGTCTTAGTAGTATTTATATCCTGTTAGAAGATAGAATGAGGAGCTAAGAATTAATTTGTAACATAACATTGTTCTTCTTTTGGAGAGACTCTCACCTCTAGAACTGTGAGAAACTATCTTTATGAATGTTATCAAGAATTTCTGTTAGCGTGAGTTTTAGAATACCTGGAGTATACGATAGATTTAACAGGGGTCTATCAGATGCTACAAACTCTTAGACGTTCATTCTCCTTGAACAATAAACACTTTACCATACTTTAATTAGTGAAAGGGGTGAAGGTGAGCCATACAGTCCCATGCCATGCTCTCCAACTACTAGGCTCCAATTGATATAAAAGGGCACTACGTACCAGTTAGTATGATATAAAAGACCTGTTCTATTGTATGATACATCTTATTAGAATGTGTATTCAGTTGTTTGACATGGGTTACATCTATTTCTGTTTACCTTTTAAATGGAAGAAAAACAATCATAAATTTGCTTATGATGATTAGCATAACTTAATAATTATGAAATATTAAAACAATGAGATAGCGCTGAGTATATGTATGGTTTGATTTGAATCATTAGTGAAAGCACTCTTAGTAATTTCATTCATTAGGTTTGGACTAGAATGGTTTTTGTCTTAAAGTTTGAAAGTCCAGGAATTATATTTTTAGAACAAGAAGATGTTAAGCCCCAAACTAATCCTAAAGTGCTTTTAGTTAATTTAATTTATTAGAGTTTTTGTCATCTTTTAGGATTTAGGGGTAGTTTGGTCTTTTTAGGAGTTATGGTTGTTATTGGTTCTTTTGTTTGTGGGAGCACTGATTGTCCCAGGTCTGTTTTGGGACCACTCCCCTTAGTCTTGTTTTATATTTATTTGCTTCTTGAGGTTTTTGTTGAGCAGCGAAGAATTAATTTGTAAAGAAATTTGTTCTCTTTAGGAGAATCCATTCCTCTCGAATGAATGAGAATTCTATCCTAATTTTCTAGTATTGTTGAGTGTTTTGTTGCCTTGAATCTGTTAGAATGCCTGTGGTATATGATAGATTCAACAAGGATATCAGAGCTGTTGATGCTGGGGAGGAAATAACAGCAATGAGGATAATCAAAACAGATCTGCTAGAGATTGTGAAGCTTGAGGATAATCAAAACAGATCTGCTTGACATTGTGAAGCTAATGGAGATGCATCGTCAGAACCAGATAAAGAGAGAAGAAGAGACAGAAGCTAAAATAGAAAAAATGAAAAAATATTACTACTCAGAGGAAGGAATGGAGGCTGAGAAGGCTAAAGGACACAGATTTATCACTCAAGCTTGAAGGAGAAGGAGAAAGTAGACCATGAGGAGGAAGAAGCATCCTTCAAAGTTTATGAGTCAGAATCGGAATGCAAGACCACACCATCGTCATCACTGTCGGAATTTGAAGCAACTAGCGGAGGAATAACAGTCCACAAGGAGGAAGATGAAGTATCATCGGAATTTTCTGAGTTGGAATCGGAATCCGAGTCAAAACCGCAACTCCCACCACCCATGTTGCCGCCGTCACAACCAACACCGCCGCCGACTACACCACCATTGTCGCCGCCGTCTCTACCACGGCTACCGTCCCCTCCACCTTTAGTGTTCCAGAACAGAAAAGAAGCTACAATTCTGATCCCTGCAAACCCAAATCAGAATGATGGAAAGATGGAGGTGCACATGTTCGATAGCTATAGACCGCCGCCACCACCACTGTCGGGAATTCTATCAACAGGGAAAAGAACGATGGATTCCATGCCGGACCAGGCAGGAACGAACCAGTTCTGCGATGGGTGTTTTCACAAGACAGAATGCGAACTACGTTACTGGGAGATAACGGCTCCGTTAGTCGATGAACGGAAGGAAGAGATTATAGGGTCTTGCAAAAATGAGCTTAAAAGAGATAAGTGGGCTGCGATCAACTTCCTGGGCTCACCAAATGCTCAACATACTATGGACTTAATGGGTAATGTTTTTAATTTAAGCCCAAATTTAATTGTATCAGCTATGACTTTGACTACAAAAGTCAAACAAAGATTAGACCCACTTTATTTTCACTCACACGAACCAAATTAACCAAATTAACCAGACAATTGTCGCTGATTCATCAATCCCGCACCTTTATTTCTCTTCTGCCAGATCGAACCTCAATCGGCCACCTCTTACTCAACCACGAAACCCACGGCTTTGAGTTTGGAGGTGTTGGCTTATCCTAATCTCGCCTTTGAAACCCTAGGGTTCAATATCGGATCCCTGTCATCCACAACATCCTCTAAACCCATCAAGAACTTTAAGGGAGAACATGATAAAAACGAGTTTTTGAGCAATCTTGTCGATTCACCTGGGCACGTTGACTTTTCTACTGAGATCACTGTGGTCTTATGTATCATAAACAGTGTTTTAGCTAGTGTTGATTGCGGCAAAGATGTTGGTATCGTGGAAAAAGTTGTCAGTTGCCAAAACTTTGGAGAAATAATTCAAATTTTCCTTGACTGTTAACAAAAGGGACAAGTATTTCTCTAATAGGTGAAAGAAGAAGAATCATACCAAACATTTCAAAGGATTACTGAAGATTCTAATGTCACCTGGTCCAAACATCAGGACGCCCTCCTGGGTGATATCATGGTTCCCCAAGAAAAAGGTAATGTTGCTTTATCTACTGAGCTTCACGGTTGGGTTTTTACTCTAACTGATTTTGCGAAAACCTACGACTCTAAATTTGGTATTTACAAATCAAAGAACATTCGTCAGGGTTATCAACGGGGGCCTATATGACCAAACTTGGTGATGATTTGAAGTCTGACGAGAAAACCTTGTATGCGAAAGGTGTTGCTAGAACTGTCATTTAGTGGGGGAAGAAACAAGAAATAGTTTGAGATGCAATTATCGTCTACAACAAACAAAAGAAATCCCTTATAATTCATGGGGTGAGGGTTGATGAGTATTCATCAACTGAAGGAGCATCAGCTGACCCCTCAGTTAGAAATTTAGATGCTCTTGATCTTGCGGTAACAGATGAATCATTTCTAGCATTTGAACCATGTTGTTGGTTTCTGATAGAGCAAGGGAATTGGTGTATGCTTGCTGAAATCAAAATACAGGAGGATTTGAAAAACATTGAGAAGAGCTTGCAGGAAGCATACAAAGAGCTGGTGGAGAACCACGATATCTCAAAGAGACACTACCAATATGATGTTTAACAATACATGTGGAATTCTCAAGCAGGTGGTTCCTTCACGAATACACATGGTATTGACGAAAACTGTGGAAGAAACACAAAGATCACCCTCTTCCTCAAGGGCTACCAACTAGAGTATTGGGAGGACCACAGTTTTAAGGAATTAATCAAGAAGCAGTCCGATTCCATGAGTTACACAATATCCATATAGGTTGAGAAGATGATCAAGGAAGAGATCTCTAACAAGGAGAATAGAAATGGTTCAATATTTCCTACATGTTGTCCCCCTATGTTTTCTCTTCATACAAACTTGATCTGCAGTCTACTGTTGATATTAGAGATTTTTATGACGGCAAAAACAAGAATAATGGTATTAGAATTGGGGTATTAAAGGAAACGGTTGTAGCCATGCAAGCTTGTGGGTTATTTGTTCTGATCACAAAGAGTGTTAATGTCCCACATTTGGAAAAGCATCTGGGATTTCGGATTTGGTATGTGGGGTATTTCCATGAAGATACACTAAGGGTTGGTTATACGGCTGTTAAGATGATGATGTGGGCTGCAAAGCAAAGAAATGTGCGGGTTAATGATTAACGGAGAACACGATAAAAAGAACCGAAGATGGGCTAAAGTTGAGAGAGACAGATGATGAACAGCAGCAGCAGGAATCTCTCAGGAAGAACCTTGATGGAATTTCTCTCTTTTCTTGGGCCACTGGTGCTGTACTTACACAGTTGGTTGCTTTGGGTTTACGTCTCTTTTTTGCCGCTACATGTGATCAAGATGACAAGAGTGACTCATTCTTTTCTTCACCTTGAGGACAAGGTGAAAGTGTAGGCCGCCGGTATTGTTAAGCCCCAAACTAATCCTAAAATGGTTTTAGTTGATTTGATTTATTAGAGTTTTTGTCATCTTTTGGATTTAGGGGTAGTTTGGTCTTTTTAGGAGTTATGGTTGTTATCGGTTGTTTTGTTTGTGGGAGCACTGATTGTCCCAGGTCTGTTTTGGGACCACTCCCCTGAGTCTTGTTTTCTATTTATTTGCTTCTTGAGGTTTTTGCTCAGCAGGGAAGAATTAATTTGTAAAGAACTTTTCTCTCTTCAGGAGAGTCCATTCCTCTCGAATGAATGGGAATTCTATCCTAATTTTCTAGTATTGATGAGTGTTTTGTTGTCTTGAATCTGTTAGAATGCCAGGGGTATATGATAGATTCAACAAGGATCTATCAGAAGAACAGCTGAAACCCAAATTATAATTATAATGAAGCAATAAAATTGAGATCATAGTTAGTCCTAAATAACTTAAATTCACATGAGTAAAGGAAAAAAACGCTTTTATTAATATCTTTGACCTATTCTGATTGATATCATTTGTCATAGGAAATGAACCAAAATTCTTATCTGATGTTTACTGATTTCGGTTGCATCTTGCTTCGATGAGGGTGAGTTGCTCAAGAGATCCTGGTAATCCTGGTTGGAAGGCTTGAAATCCCTTAATGAATATAATAGGTTCCAAAGTTTTTTCACATCAAATTAGGATATGGTCATCGGAATGAGCTTAAATAAGATGGGATTTTGGTCATGTCCATTTATAAGTTCAGCACATTGCAGGAGAAGTTCATTTTCAATAAAGAGCTTTGAATAAGTTAGGGTGGGCAGACAAAAAGAGCAAACAGTGTCATCTGAAATGATAAGAGATGCGTATCATCCAAGCATTTAAAAGTATTTGCGTGAAGAGAAACTGAACGAAATTTTGTTCGATAAACAACTAAGGTTTTGGGCAAATGTTTACCTAGGAAGAAAGTAAAAGGAATGAATTTGTTGTCATGTCTTTTTAACAATCATTCAAGTAATCTTTAAACTTCAAACTATATATCACATCCGGTCGTATGGACCTAGGGTAGGCGGTTGCATCCACTAAATTTTTTGGGCTTAATGTTCATTTGGTAAACATGTAGAGATAAAGAGATGATGCGATCATTTTGTCCCAATAAAAAAATTTTAAAATATAGAGCTAACTAATAATTGTAGCTATTGATAGTTTTCAACATGTCTCGGGTTCGACTTTTAATGGTCCAGATGGCACTAATGTTTAGCTTGTACGTATATGAGAAGACAGAGCCAAATTTTTTTTTTGAATTTTGTATACAAAATTCAGAAGGAGCTTAAAATACCAGAGTTCTCTCCATTGGAGGGGAGTGGAAACAAATCAAGTACTCTTCCAAAAACTGTTTTGCCTGTAGCTGGCAAGGAACTACGTCCGTTCATTACAGAATCCAAACTGACCACAACCTCAAACATCGTAGGGCGCTGCTTCGGATTGCCAAGCAAACATCTGTCTGCAATTCGAGCAAACTCCTTCAAATGTTTTGTGGATATTTGACCCCTTATATCAGAATCAATTATATGCTTTAAATTTCCCTCTTTGATATAATCTTGAGCCCATGTTACTAAACCCCATTGCTCATCATCAAGACTTCTATCCACTGCACGCTTCCGACACAATACTTCCAACATTACCACCCCAAACGCATACACGTCAGACTTCCTGGTCAGCCTGCCAGTTGTGAAATAATTTGGATCGAAATACCCAAATGTTCCTTTAACAAGTGTGTTGACATAAGTAGATGGCTGATTTGTTGGGCTTATTCTCGACAATCCAAAGTCCGAAATCTTAGCCGCCCAGCTATCATCTAACAAAATATTTGAGGTCTTGATATCGCGGTGTATAACACCTATCTCAATCCCCGTGCCAGTATGGAGGTAGTCTAACCCACGAGCTGCACCTATGCAGATCTTGAGTCGTTGATGCCATGAAAGAGGGGTACAAAGTTTGTGTAGGTGGTCTTCAAGTGTTCTATTAGGGATATACTCGTAGACGAGGATTTTCTCTTTTTCATAATTACAATAACCGAATAAAGATACAAGATGACAATGACGCAACTTGGAAAGCATCTCGACTTCTGCCCAAAATTCTTCTGCCCCTTGAGTGGACATGGAATCCAACCGTTTAATGGCAGCAGCAACAGGACTTGATCCAATGAGAACTTTACCTTTGTAAACTTTTCCAAACCCTCCTTGCCCAATTACTAATGATTGGTCAAAGTTGTCGGTTGCTAAGAGAATCTCCGGAAATTCAAACTGACGGTATGTGGAATAGGAGGTGGAGGGTTGAGATTCCATGCTATCACCGGTAGCTACCAACAAAATTATTGATGTAGAGGAAAAAAACAGAACTAAAATAAGAATTTGAAATGGTTGTCGACGACTGCATATAATTTCTGAAATTTATGGTCAACGTAGAACATGATAAAGATGAAGCCCAAGGTGACTGCAGTTTATAATCGGTTTATTTAATTCATTTAATGGGTCCTATTACGCGTTTTGTAGTAGTGAACGTAATATACATATTTGGGGTTTAATATTTTTTTTGATAATATTTAAAGAAAGATGATAGGGACTGAAACTTAAACAATGAAAATGTCAATACTTAAACAATGAAAATGTCAATACCGCTCGATACTTATTTTATTTACTAATCTATAAAATACAATACAATAAGTATTTTATTCGATATAAAATAAAATATAAAAAACAAAAAGTGCTACAAATTTCATAGGGTTTTCATGTTTTCGTGTCAATATTTTCATATTTTCTTCAATTTATAATTTTTCAACTCTTCATTATTCACTATAATTTTTTTCCAAATCTACAAGAAAATTAAAAAGAAATTGATTAATGCAAAACATTCACAAAAATACATATGTGATTTACATGTGAATCACATGCAATTCATATGTGAATTACATGTGATTTACATGTGAATCACATACAATTCATATGTGATTCACTTGTGATTTACATGTGATTCATTTGTGAATTACATGTGAATCATATGTGAATTGCATATAATTTATAGGTGATTCATGTGCGATTCACATGTGATTTATATGTGAATCGCATGTGATTTACTTGTGAATCACATGTGATTTACTTGTGAATCATATGTGATTTACTTGTGAATCAAGAATAAGAAATGAAATTAGTATCTAGTAAATGAACTTGGCCTTTGCAAAGGGAGCACCCATGTAAACTATTAGTTGTACAATGAGCATAACATGTCAATGGATTTGATATTGCTTGTAGTTCTTTTAGTTCCAACTCCTCACCGTCTTCTAGCATAGCATATCGACTTGGTTCTTCACGTTTCCCTTCATTCATAGAAATTCATGTATTGGTTGTTATTTCTTGGTTCATCCTTTTTTTATTATACTTCTACTTTGAGATTTCATGGTATTTAATATTTAAAAGCAATAAACAAAGAAGCTTACCTCTTGAGGTTTATTAAAACTTTGCAACTCTTCTTCAATAAAAGTCAACCATCGACTTGATATAACCATAGTTGATACCAAGACTGGATAATAGCAACATGATGCTTAGACAAAACTTTGTCTTCCATGCATGTGATTGTGATGTGACTCAAATTAATGAGTTTCAAATGAAGAATCTGACAGAAAATGAAATCAAACATTTATGATTTACCTAAAGATGTTTTGAAGTGCACGTATACTTGACCCAGTTGTGGAAATAGAAAACTGAGGGTAAAGAGGCAACACCACAAGCATCGTGATCCCATCCTTCTTAATCTATCATGGATAAAAAAAGAAACATCATTATTAACAATCTCAATTGATGACCACTTTATGGTAATCTTTAATTTTATTATTATTATTATTATTATTATTATTATTATTATTATTATTTGATGGAATTGAAATGCCTTGTTGATGGAAAACCACTTATTCTCCACTTATTCTCCAAAATGTGTCTTCAAATGAGTAATTACAACGAAAAAGGATGATTAAATGATAATAAGTTAACTACCTGTTGGGCAGCTTCTTCTGTGAAAGGATGCCAGTAACGCATTGCAATGTGGACATTAGCAGGTAATTTCTTAGCTTCAAGTTCTGAATTTAGAGCAGCAGCCTACAACAAAAAACTATAATCATAAACAACAACATACTTTCAGCCCACATATTTAATACTGATCTTTTCTTTCATGACTTGCTTCAAGATGGAAAGAGCAATAGTCTCAGCTTCTTTTAGTGTCAAATCCTGTAAATACCGGAATCAACAAATCCAGCATTTAGGTGAATGGAATTGGAAATATTAAAATAAAATGAAAACTATATAAAACCTTGTTGTATTGCTCCTGAAGAGAACTATCAGCACCTGCAGACCCTGACCCAATAGCTTTCCCATTACATTGCAAAATGTGCCTGATGGATCTGTATAGTATATGCATATAATATAATAGTTTCATAAATGGTAAATTGCACTTTTATAAATAGCATCTATCACTTATAATGAAACCCTAAAAATTACGTTTGCATAGACAGCAAAATTGAGGTTATTTACTTACTTTATTGACACCATCATTCCCTTCTAACATCAGGTAGTACTTTAATGCGTTTTCATGGTGCTTTACAGTCATTAATGAGTCTGCAGCTTCCATAATTGACAAAGGCATGACTAAATTTCAGAATAATTTCAATACTAACAACCTAAAATTGTAAGATATGAAGCATATACAGGTTATATGAGAATCAAACGCTATGCATTCGAAAAATTTTACAGAACCAGATTATAATATAGCTTCTAACACACGGATCTCCAATAGACTTAGGATTCAATTTCCTTACCAATTCGATTTCAGTTTTATTACCGATCAGGATTCAAAGGAAGTACAACATTTCATAATTGATCAGGCGAAACTATTAACATAAACTGCACAACATACACATAATTGAATGGCATCCATGCTTGTACATAAGGATAATCACATATATACTTACACTTAAGAATTGTGGTTCAATTTTAAGATTGTCAACTCTGATAGTTTCACGCTTGACAGAGCATGAGAAGTCGTTGTTGCGTCCATGGTCATTGTTAATACATGTTGGAAGGTTTGTGATATAGAAGCTTTGATCATTGGAGGATTTCAGATTTCATGTCAATTAATGATTACCATAGATAAAATTTGGATCGATTGTGGATCCATAGATGTCAATGAAGAGTCTGAGTGATGATGCGACACAATCAATAGACGATGCAACGACTGGAGGAAGGAAGGAACGGTGACGGATATTTCATGAATCACGATCTTGACGGACGTTGTAGGCGGTGGTCATGAATCACGATCTTGAAGGTCGTTGTAGGCGGTGGTCATCGATAGAGATACATTGGTGGTTAGAGGCTAAACCATTAGAGAGAGAGAGAGAGGGAGAGGGAGAGAGAATGAGATATTTTTCTCCAGATCTATGATTTGGATAATATTTAATTTTTTTCTCCTATAATACGCTTTCCCTTTTAAGTTAAGATACCCCCGCCCCAATAAGTTTCTATTTATTTATAAAAATGTCACAAATGATCTTAGTCATTTGTTTTTTTGATCTAACGTTCCACATTTAGTTTTCGGATTCTCGGGAAATTATGAGTTCTCAAATGATCATTATATATATATATATATATATATATATATATATATATATATATATATATATATATATATAAGGTTAAAACCCGTGGAACCCACGGGTGTTAATTTTAAATTGAATTTAAAAATTAATTATATAATAAAATTATATTTCATTAATTTAGAAAACTTATGAATTGTAATATTGCATATTTTAATAACTTTGTGATTTGTACGTGTTTAATTACACAGTATATGGTAAGTATTTAATTACAAATGGAGATTTTTAAAACCTTGATTTTTGGTGTATGATTCTCGTTGAACATACAGAGATGATCTCTTACCCATATGTGTAATGAAATTAACATAAAAAAATACAATACGTAATTATAAATAAATAAAATAATATGATGGATTAAGTGTGATTTTCTAATAATGACTAAAAGATGCTACAAAAAAGTCTGTTATAAATTGTGAAAAACTTCCTTATAAACAACATTGGAAGTTTTATTTGTGAGTCTACCATCTTTATCTAAAATTAATAATTTTAATTTCCCTCTGCTTTGAACTCTAGATAAGGCAACATACAATTGCCCATGTGAAAAAACTGGATCTTTGAGAAACAAACCAACCTTTGATAATGATTGTCCTTGACTTTTATTAATAGTCATCACAAAACATACGGCCAAAGGAATCTGTCTTCTTGTGAATTTGAAGGGATTTTTTTTTTCTGATGGAATTAAAGACATTCTTGGAATAAAAGTTTGGTTTCCAATATTAGTTCCAGTTATTATATGTGTCTTGATAACACGTTTGCCCAATGATATCACCTGTAGTCTTGTGTCATTACATAACCCGTTTTTCTTATCAATATGTCTTAGTAACATTACTGGAATACCAATTTTTAAAACTAACTTATGATTTGGTAGACCGGATACTTTGAGACAATTTAATACATCAGGAAAGTATAAATTTGCATCAAACTGATCATGGAGAAATTCAGACTCACATATGCTATCAGAACTTAAATATTCAACCTCATCTCTTGGAAACTTCTTAAGCAAAGGGTCGTTTATTTCCTGAACAACTTCATTCTTTGGAGCAAGTATCGCTCTTTCATGGAAATAATTTGTACTGTTATACTTCTACAAAATTGAAGGATATACAAACTCAATTAACGAACCTATAGGATCACTTGGATCATTAATGAGAATATCATACAGAATATCGATAATCATTTCACTTTCGTTCGGACCACCGAGTTTGCCTTCTCCTATATCCAGTAGCCAATTTGCAAAATCTCTTATTTTTTCTGTATCAGATTGATCCCTTCCAACAGTTAGCCTTATGTTTTTTTTTGTTAATCTATGGACTTTGCAATGTTGCCATAAATATGAAGAACTCAAAGAAGCATTAACAATGTTCTGTCTACTGCCACCCGGTACAACAAGTAGAATCTATCTGAAATCTCCTCCAAAGACAATAACTTTACCTCCAAAAGGAATATTTGAGATGCTTGAATTTCCACACCTTAATACATCTTTCAAAGTTTGATCTAAAGCTTCAAATGCATGCTTATGGACCATAGGTGCTTCATCCCAAATTATTAAAGAGGTTTTTCTTATTAAGCTAGCCAACTTACCATCTGGATTTATTTTACAAAAAGAATCCTCTGTAAGTTCAAATGGAAGTATAAATCGAGAGTGTGTTGTTCTACCACCGGACAATAATAATGAAGCAATAGCGCTTGAAGCAACATTTAAAACAATATTACTATCAGATCTAATTGCTGCAGATATTGTCTTCCATAAAAAAAAAGTTTTACCCGTTCAACCATAACCATTAACGAAGAAGACACCTCCTTTATTTTCTTTAACAACACTCATGATGTTAATGAAAATGTTACTTTGCTCATTTGTTAATACAAGAAACATACGATCACAATCATTCTTTATAACGGGAATGTCGTAATCTAGCTCCTCGGTGATAAGTCGATTGTTTGAAGAAGAAATGGATTCAACATCTGGGTATGTCATCTTTGTGAACTTTTTGAGAGTAGAGTTTGTAACATCCCAAAAACACAGTCTGAAAATTTTGTTTAATTTAATAATAAAAACTATAGTCAATAAGCCTCATATAAAAATCATAAACAATGTATCTCAAAATATTATCACAACTATCAAGTATATCAGAGTATAAACATCCAAGGCTGAACAAATGGTGTGTGCACTGCAATCTTCCCGAGTTCCTATTTTGAAAACTAAGTACCTGAAACCAAAACTGAAAATTCTAAGCACAAAGCTTAGTGAGCTCCCCCAAACTACCACATACCATACAATAAAATATAAACACATATTGGTCCTTTCCCACTGCATCGGACCGAAGTCCGAAAACTGCATCGGACCGAAGTCCGGAACTAACCAGGGCCTTGCCCTCTACATCGGACCGAAGTCCGGAAACTACATTGGACCGAAGTCCGGAAACTAACTAGGGCCTTGCCCTCTGCGTCGGACCGAAGTCCGGAAGCTGACTGAACATAGCATATCATAATCATATCTACTAACATAACACATAAACTACATACTGCATCAGACCGAAGTCCGGAACACATAACACAAAGACATGCTTGAATCACAAAGACATCAAGCACATTGAACTACTGCATCGGACCGAAGTCTGGAACTACTGCTGACTAAACGGGCCGGCATTATGGCCGTAGACCCGTTCCAACAGGAAGGAAACTCACCTCACATGTTGGAGTCCTGCTGATAAAACCATAGCTGCTGGATACCAGATTCCCGATCTGTCCATATCAAAATAACACCCAATTAATAATTGGGTTCTAACACATATTCATAAATCCATGCTTGGGGTAAAAGACTACTTTACCCCGCAACTTAGCTTGACTTAAGCCCAAGGCCCAATCCAAAAGCCCAAAAGTCTAATAATGGACCAAGGCCTAACTATGGCCCAATTTTCCAAATTGGGCCCAAACCTCTACATGGACTTCCCTTAAGACCCAATTGTTCAGTCCAATCTAACATGTCTTGTTCTAAGGGCCCAATATCATACAACCATCTAGGCCCAAACTATGGCCCAATTTACTAAATTGGTCCCAATCCTTTATATGGGCCTTACCTTAAAGCCAACCTGATTACTCTAGTCCATTTGATTATTCTTGAATGGCCCAACACAAAGCCCAAGTGAATATTAGGGTTTTCTTACTTAGCCCATTAAGGACTTAAATCCATTAAGTCCTTTACTCTACTAGATAATTGATACGGAGAAATTTGGGCTTAATACACAATCCCATCTCAATGGCCCAAAAGTGGGTCCAATAAGTCCAAGGCCCAAATACTTATAATTAGGGTTTTTTCACTCAAACATGGCCCAATAGGCCTGAATAAGTCTTTAAGCCCATTTGGGTCTTGTTAGGTCCATTAGGGTTTGCTTGTGGGGCACCACCCACTACCGCCTCGGGTAGTGGTGGTCAATGGTGGCTCGCGGCGGCGGCGGCCACCTTACGGTGGTGTTTACTATTATTATTTTCATTATTCCATGCTAATTACAATTACAAGGCTTTTATCCAAAATATACACACTAACTAATACACACACACAGCCACACCATGGTGGCCGGCGGTGGCTCGTGGTGGTAGTGGC
The DNA here is from genome assembly GCF_002870075.4 of Lactuca sativa. NCBI lineage: Eukaryota > Viridiplantae > Streptophyta > Magnoliopsida > Asterales > Asteraceae > Lactuca > Lactuca sativa. The sequence goes on from NC_056629.2 coordinate 94,518,086, forward strand.
TTCCTTGCTATTTCCGGCTAGACTAAACACAACACACAAAACCAACGGAAAATACACCCACCCACGCTATAATTTTGAAAGCAACTCCAGCCACCCCCTTGGTGGTCCATGGAGGTCTGGCAGCAGCATAGTTGACGGGGACAACCACCATGGCCGGCTGCCATGGTGGTTCTTCATGGATTGCACCCATCAGAAGAGACAAACCAACCTTCAGTCGATGCTGAAACAACAACCCGAACGCACCCAATCCCTTGCAATGGCAGGCGGTGATGGATGACGACCGGAGCAGTTGGAAGATTGCTTGGTGGCGGCAGCGACCGCTAGCAGCGGCCTAAATGAAACAAAGATGGGAGAACGTTGTCTGCGGCAAGGAGATGATGTGCCCAACACAACAGCGACCACGACGTCAGTAGATGGTCCTAGTCTTCAACCACACCGGAGCAGCATGGCGGTCTTCAACATGGTAGCTCCTGGCTTCGTCGTTGACCGGCATGGCGATAGAGCGGCGGATGCAATGCAGCGACTCTCAGCAGCAATGTACATGGCAGCTACGAAGTGGCAGTATCGGAGAATGGAGAAGGAGGGTGGTGGCGGTGCTGCAAGTTGAAGAAGGGGAAGGGAAATGGCGACCGGTGCTTAGAGGTTGGCGGCTGCAACCTTTTCTTTAGGGCTAGGGTTCCCGTAAGGATATATACCCGGTGCCTCTCTAACTTATTTCCATATTAACAGGATCAACCCCTCCTATCCTCTTTTCTCTCAAAAAGAGTCCGTAATTTACCCATTTAACCCTGGCTTTGGAAATCTATTTCAATTTAAATCCATAAATTACCAAACACACTCTGACCTCCGAAATCCTTTTTAATTTAATCCCGAACATACACTTTTAACCCCTGACTTTTAAAATTCTTCACAAATTAGTCTGGGGCTTACATTTACTAATTTATTCAAATAAACGGGGCGTTACAACTCTCTCCCACTTAAAATAGATTTTGTCCTCGAAATCATTTCTTACCATTCCTTATACACCCAAACACTATAGTGATATGGTCACCATCATGGGCACACCCTAGCCTTCTCAGGGTAGCCATGACCAATCTTTGCAAAGCCTTAAATTTCACTGGTGAACGAATTCCTCGCAACAGTCCACATCTACTTTGTCTGATATCTGCTGTCTTGAGATGGTCTGATTCCTGACAAACCACTCATACTGAATCATTATAGATGAACCCTACGATGGGTGACTAAGCATTAGTCAACAATTATCCTACATGAGATCCTCAAATACCATTACTGCTGGAGAACTAAAACTGAATGAAACACTGATATGCCTGGAAAATACAAAACTGCCTGAAAAACTGACTGCCTAAAACACTGAATTGCCTGAACACTGAACTGCCTTAAACATTGAACTGCCTGAAACACTGAACTGCCTGAAATACTGAACTGCCTGAAACACCGAACTGCCTAAAACACTGAACTGCCTGAGTCACTAAACTGCCTGAAACTGTATGTTGCCACATGGATGCTTTCCAAAATCTACTGAGACCTACCAGGTCTCAATTTATTCGTCATTCATCTGAAATATCAGGTTCCAGCCTGACTACGGAGCCAAAGGACTCCCTATTTAGTCGCCTCACACGACTTCTGAACAAAATCCTTCTCTGGAACTAGTTGCCACTAGTTATCATGTCACTGAGGCTCTAACAACCTCCTGATCCAACCGATCGGGTCCATGCGTCGAATCCTAATGTTACCAACCACGGTTAAACGCGATTGCTACATGACCAATTGTAGCCTTATGTCATAAATGACCTTAATCAATCCACTGCTTCCTTGCTCTCATATCTGTAGTGGTGCTTCTACAATCTTATCTCTAGCTTAACCAGATCTAACCCGTTTGGGTAATTCCGAAATCCAATCCATGGATTTCCATCTCCACTTCTACACCCGAACTGGTGGGTACTAGTGTCCTTCCCGCGTCCTAACAATGCACTCATGTTATCTACCAACCTTGTGAATGCTACAGCTACACCTGCAGACTTACAACACTCTATCACTACCTGGCTGCTAGTGAATGCTAAGGCTACTCCCGCAGACTTACAACACTCTAATACTATCTGACTGCTAGTGAATGTTATAGCTACACTCGCAGACTTACATCACTCTAACATTATCTAGCTGCTAATGAATGCTACGACTACACCCGCAGACTTACAACACTCTAACACTATCTGGCTGCTAGTGAATGCTACAACTACTCCCACAGACTTACAACACTCTAACACTATCTGGCTACTAGTGAATGCTACGGCTACTCCCGTAAACTTACAACACTCTAGCACTATCTGGCTGCTAGTGAATGCTAAGGCTACTCCCGCAGACTTACAACACTCTAATACTATCTGGCTGCTAGTGAATGCTACAGCTACACCCGTAGACTTACAACACTCTCCATACTGGATCGAACACGCGCTTGAACCGCAATCAGCTAAACTCATGTCCTGACAGGAATCCCTAACCTGATTCCCTAAGGCTTGCTAGCAAACATTACGGGAAAACGATCTCCTTATTGGCATGTTTTTCCGAACTTCCATCTCACATTATCCTCAAACCATACAACAGCTTAGGTTGTCTTCCTTCCAAACAAGGATGTGAAACTTATCCCAGTTTCAAAACTACTCCTACTTCTGAATCCTTGGATGATTCTCCCCCACTTTGCTTCAACTAACGTCTTATGGCACACAACACTGGAAGGACTCTCAATCCTTCTTACCATTCTATGCCCAATCTACTGAAAACCATGTTTACCATCGCTAGTGTTTCAATACTAGTCCGTCCAAAAGGTCACACCACCTCTAAGAACCCGAATAAATCTCCGGTAATAACCCGCTAGACCCAGGAAGCTCCGAATCTTAATTGAAGACCTCGGAATCTGCCACTGCATCACGACCTCTATCTTGGCCGGATCGACTAGAATATCCTTCTGATTGACAAGGTGCCCAAGAAATTGCACCTCGCGCAACCAGAACTCACAATTGAAGAACCTTGCAAAAATTCTCTCCCTCCTCCAAGTCTCTAGCACCTCCCATAGGTGCTTCTCGTGCTGCTCCTCAGTCTTGGAATAAACCAAGATGACGCTGTACTTCCCGAATCCCGTAATCTGGGGAATTGCTATATCACTATTCGCTAATGCTTCTCGGCATGCAATTGGCATATGACATCTCTTGAAAATATATTTCAAACACAGGTAGAGGATAACCCAGAGTCACACTTACTCAAACCCTGGAACGAAAGGCTACCTTGTGCAGTTTCTCGCAAGTGCTGTACTGAATCTAAACCTGCTGGTCTCTCAAAAGCTGATCCAAAATCTAGGGTCTCCTCCAGAGACCCCTCAATATAAGCAACTGATCTGATTCCCTCTCACCAATGTGCTCCAAGTCCATATCTCGTTCTCAAGCTCTAGAAGTCATATGATGTTGGGTCTTGTACCTCGAGATACTCACGATCTCTCTGCTATCACTCTGCAATATGTTTTGATAACTTACCTTCTTTATTTCCTCTTTTGCTGCATATTGTGGTACCATATAAGCTCTTTCCCGAGACTTGGCAGTGAGCTCTGCCACAGTCTCTGTCGTCTGGTGGAGATCTAACAACTCTTGCGCCAATTGTTGCGCCTCAATCGCCTGAGCACACTCTGCCCAGAATCTAGTCTAAAAGTCATCCCATGACATAGCATCAACCGCGTCATCACTTAACTCACTACCAACCTCTTCCTATAAATCCCGTGCTCTATCCCTCAAGAGATAGGAAGTAAGTCGGATCTTTTCTCCTTTCGAGACAACGTCTGGTATGAAAAGTGTTAGCGACATCTGCTGCTAGCAATGGGGTCCCTAATCCCCATGATAATCTAAAGCCTCAGAAACTCTGAATGCACGAAACATCAACGTACGGGTCTCTGTCATGACTGCTATCTCAGTGCATAATGCACTCGGCCTGTAACATCCAAAATTTAAGACCAAAAATTTCTTTTTAATAAAACATTACTTTAAACAAAACATCATTCCAAAACATAATCTGAGTATAAGTTTTCAAAACATATGTTTATTATCAGAGTAAACATTCCCAGGCTGACTACTCTATGGTGTGTGCCATGCGATCACCCCGAGCTCCTCCCTCCGCTACCGGAAGTACCTGAAAGCAAAACTGAAACCGTAAGCACAAAGCTTAGTGAGTTCCCCACCATACCACATACCATGCAAAATCACATACTGCACATACTGGGCCACGCCCGCTATCCTGGGCCTCGCCCTCTACTTCAGGCCTCGCCCGCTATAACGGCCCCGCCGCTCCAGGCCCCGCCTGGCTTCGATCCCCGCTCGGATACAGATCTGTTTCACTTAGGCCTCGCCTGTCACAGGGCCTCGCCCACTAACATATAATAGCACATAAACATATCACATAACATTACCTAAGCTAAACATATACTAACAACTCTTGCTCTAAGGCCTCGCCTATCTCTGGGCCCCGCCCGAGTCCTGCTACTGATGAGTCATGGAACCTCGTCCATACCCCTGCTGATAGTGAGGTACGGGCCCAGCCCACCCTCACTCCTTTCCTAACTTGGGCCTCGCCCCTACTCTGCTGCTACTGAGATGTGGAACACCATCCACACTCTGCTATTGGTGAGATACGGGACCTCGCCCTCACTCACCTCCCTACCAGGCACATACAAGTATCACACAGACAACAAGTATAAACTATCACATAAACTGCTCCTTGGGCACCCGCCCTCTATCATTGGACCTCGTCCAAATATCATACTAGCATATTGTGCCTAGGGCTAACCCCCGGGTCTTCTACTCATAACTACATGGGCCGGCATTGTGGCCGTAGACCCATTCATACAAAGGGAAACTCACCTGATACTGCTGAACTACTGCTGCTAACCCCTTTGACCGCTACCTGACCACTAACTCCGAACTGCTGCTCCGCTAGCTCCCCGAGCTACCAATAACAACCTCACACTTAGTCTAACTGACCTCCAAAGGTCAACCAAGTCAACTCTGGTCAAAGTCAATGTCCTGGTCAAAGTCAACCTTCCAGGTCAACCCTACTCGCCGAGTCACCCTACTGACTTGCCGAGTTCATAAGTCCAGAGTCCTTCCACTCGCGACTCTACTCGCCGAGTCAGCCCCTGACTCGCCGAGTCTACTGATTCCCGATTCCTATCCTGTCCAGCTCACTGAGTCCTGGCTCGACTCGCTGACTCAAGTCTTAACTCGAAGGGTTTGGGACCACTCGACCTGACTCGCCGAGTCTAAGAAGAGACTCGCCGAGCACACGACAAACTTCATCCAACTCGCCGAGTTGTTCATCCAACTCGCCGAGTTCATGCCTATCTTCATCCGACTCGACGAGCTGTTCATCCCACTCGTCGAGTTCCTCCTCATCTTCATGGTACTCGTCGAGTCCACTCAAAGGACTCGCCGAGTCCATTCAGATCTCCCAACATGCAGAGGGCTTTTGAGTCATGCAGGGACTCCAATCCATAGATCCATACTTCCAAAGCTCAATCCCTACGTAAAGTTGCAAACTTTACGTATAACTAAAGAGATCTAGGCTCAAAACACATTAGGGTTTGGTTTAAGGACACAAGGGCTTCACCAACTACTCATCTCCTGATGCTTTATGACATAATAGACCATCCCAACAATAGATATGAAGTGGCATCAACATATCTAAGCCCTTAACCCGATTTGGGTCTCAAACAACCATAAAATCCCCAAATCTTATGACAAAATAGATCTAGATGCAAAGAAGGGAAAATGACAGCTTAATACCTCCAAAATAAACACAACTGAGGTAGATTTCGAGCACACACTTCTCCTTTGAAGCAACCTTCTTGATCTTCAAGTTTCTCTCCAAAGTTTCTTCCTCCCAAGGCTATTCTCTCAATAATGGAAGCTCACACGGATTATAAAGTTTACAGGTCTTCTGGAGTGATATGGGGGCTGAGGGAGGGACATAACACCCTTTATATATGATACAACTCCCGGAATTAGGGTTTTCCTCGCACAGGCTAGACTCGCCGAGTCACCTTGGCCGACTCGCCGAGTCGGTCACTTACTCCCCGACCCGGATCCCGTTCGGACTCGCCGAGTCCTTCCTTGGACTCGCCGAGTCCCTCCTAAATTTAGGGTTTCCATTACTTTCTTGGCTTTCAAAATCTCGGGTGTTACACGGCCTCTCATCACAAATCTCTATAATGCCTTCCTTGATCACACTGATGATTACAAGAGTCTGGTCAATGATATTGCATGTAATTATCAGATGGAATGAACTCCCTCATCTGATAATCAATATGCCCGGCTCCAAAGTCTGAGCCTGATCCCTCATCGACATCGGAGCTACCATCTGGTCTACCTCTAAGCATCACTATGCATGGAAATATACAATCACGATCATCATAATACTCATCAAAACTTGAGGGATCTCACACACTACAAGTTCTTTGGTCTTATCTCAGCCTTCCTTGATTCGAGTACGAATCCTATGCTTTCAATAGTATGGCCCCCTACTACCTTCCACATCTATCCGTACTTTCCTCAAGTACTGCCTCGACTCCACCAAGTCCCTTCTACTACTACTGATCTCTGCTACTCTCATCCTAGGCTTGCCTCAGGGGAATCTCTGACTCCACCCAAACCAGTCCTCAGCTGCTGAAGGCCTCCTTGTAATGCCAATTAGCCATCACCTGAAAACCATCACATGTGACGAGGCTCAGATAATCCTTCGAGTAAAAGACTCGTCCCTACAACAGTTAGACTGAGACGAGAGCTGTGTAATAGGGCCAAATCCAGCACTCCGATATTATTCAACCCTGATCACATGTGACATGACGTATTCACCTAATGGCTAACTCCCATCACTCAGAGTCCCACAAAGCACAAAGCAAGCAACATTCAGACACATGAAACTACTTAAGCAAATTTATCCTCATAACAAGAAACTGTACTAGCATACAATGTTAGGCTCATACTATCAGACATAACCTAAACAGGCTATCCTACTACTATCAACTTAATACTAGCATGCAATTCTCATAAAACTGGACGATATATAGCAGGCACATAAGGCATCCTCCTAGATCCTTAGTCCTATTCTAGCATGTTGTTCTACTGAAACTGAAACTGATACTCATAACAAAAACTTGCATGGGTAATTTGGGAGTACTTACTTGAGCTCGGTTGATTGCATGTACAACACCCTTTTCTCTTTTAAAAGTTCTTTTCTTTCTAAAAATTCTTTTTGCTTTTTCTAAAACTCTTTTCTTTTCTCAAAACCCCCTTTTTACAAAAACTGATTTTCATTTTGAAAATTTCTATACCAATTCCTTAGTTTGAGTTCAGACACACACTAAAGTGTGCCCGAATCCCTCAAACCAAGACTCTGATACCAACTTGTAACATCCCAAAAACACAGTCTGAAAATTTCGTTTAGTTTAATAATAAAATCTATAGTGAATAAGCCTCATAAAAAAATCATAAGCAATGTATCTCAAAATATTATAACAACTGTCAAGTATATCAGAGTATAAACATCCCAGGCTGAACAAATGGTGTGTGCACTACAATCTTCCCGAGCTCCTATTTTGAAAACTGAGTACCTGAAACCAAAACTGAAAACTATAAGCACAAAGCTTAGTGAGCTCCCCCAAACTACCACATACCATATAATAACATATAAACACATATTGGGTCTTTCCCACTGCATCGGACCGAAGTCCGGAACTAACCAGGGCCTTGCCCTCTACATCAGACAGAAGTCTAGAAACTGCATCAGACCGAAGTCCGGAAACTGCATCGGACCGAAGTCCGGAAACTGACTGAACATAGCATATCATAATCATATCTACTAACATAACACATAAACTGCATACTGCATCAGACCGAAGTCCGGAACACATAACACAAAGACATGCTTGATTCACAAAGACATCAAGCACATTGAACTACTGCATCGGACCGATGTCCGGAAGTACTGCTGACTAAACGGGCTGGCATTATGGTCGTAGACCCGTTCCTAATGGAAGGAAACTCACCTCACATGTTGAAGTCCTGCTAATAAAACCATAGCTGCTGGATGACAGATTCTCGATCTGTCCATATCAAAATAACACCCAATTAATAATTGGGTTCTAACACATATTCATAAATCCATGCTTGGGGTAAAAGACTACTTTACCCCGCAACTTATCTTGACTCAAGCCTAAGGCCTAATCCAAAGGCCCAAAAGTCTAATAATGGACCAAGGCCTAACTATGGCCTAATTTTCCAAATTGGGCCCAAACCTCTAAAAGGACTTCCGTTAATGCCCAATTGTTCAGTCCAGTCCAACATGTCTCATTCTAAGGGCCCAATATCATACAACCATCTAGGCCCAAACTATGGCCCATCTATGGCTCAATTTTCCAAATTAGGCCCAATCCTTCATATGGGCCTTACCTTAATGCCCAACTAATTACTCTAGTCCATTTGATTATTCATGGATGGCCCAACACAAAGCCCAAGTGAATATTAGGGTTTTCTTACTTAGCCCATTAAGGACTTAATCCATTAAGTCCTTTACTCTACTAGATAATTGATATGGAGAAATTTGGGCTTAGTACACAATCCCATCTCAATGGCCCAAAAGTGGGTCCAATAAGTCCAAGGCCCAAATACTTACAATTAGGGTTTCTCACTCAAACATGGCCCAATATTCCCGAATAAGTCTTTAAGCCTGTTTGGGTCTTGCTAGGTCCATTAGGGTTTGCTTGTGGGGCACCACCCACTACCGCCTCGGGTAGTGGTGGTGAATGGCGGCTCGCTGCGACGGTCACCACCTTACCGTGGTGGTTACTATTATTATTTTCATTATTCCATGCTAATTACAATTACAAGGATTTTATCCAAAATACACACACTAACTAATACACACACAGCCACACCATGGTGGTCGGCGGTGGCTTGTGGCGGCAGTCACCACCTCACGGTGGTGGTAGTGGCTTCCTTGCTATTTCCGGCTAGACTAAACACACCACACAAACCCAATGGAAAATACACCCACCCACGCTATAATTTGTCAAGCAACTCCAGCCACCCCCTTGGTGACCCACGGAGGGCCTGCAGCAGCATAGTTGACGGTGACAACCACCATGGCCGGCTGCTATAGTGGTTCTTCACGGCTTGAACCCATCAGAAGAGATGTACCAACCTTCATTCGATCCTGAAAAAGCAAACCAAACGCATGCAATCCCTTGCAATAGAAGGCGGTGATGGGTGACGACCGAAGTAATTGGAAGGTTGCTCGGTGGCGGCAGTGACCGCTATCAACGACCTGAATGAAACGAAGACGGGAGAACGTTGTATGCGGCAAGGAGACGATGCGCCCAACATAACAACGAACACGACGCCCATCGATGGTCCTAGTCCTCAACCACACCGGAGCAGCATGGCGGTCTTCAACATGGCAGCTCCTGGCTTCATCGTTGACCGACATGACGATAGAGTTGCGGCTGGAATGCAGCGGCTCTCAGTAGCAATGCACATGGCGGTGACGGAGTGGCAGCATCGGAGAATGGAGAAGGAGGGTGGTGTCTGCGCTGCAAGTTGAAGAAAAGGAAGGGAAATGGCGACCGATGCTTAGAGGTTGGGGGCTGCAACCTTTTCTTTAGAGCTAGGTTCCCGTAAGGATATATACGCGGTGGCTCTCTAACTTATTTCCATATTAACAGGATCAGCCCCTCCTATCCTCCTTTCTCTCAAAATGAGTCCATAATTTACCCATTTAACCCTGGCTTTGGAAATCTCTTTCAATTTAATTCCATAAATTACCAAACGCAACCTGACCTCCGAAATCCTTTTTAATTTAATCCCGAACTTACACTTTTAACCCCTGACTTTTAAAATTGTTCACAAATTATTTTGGGGCTTACATTTACTAATTTATTTAAATAAATGGGGCGTTACAGAGTTGTTTCAAAGTAAATTTTGTTCTATTTTGAACAAAGTTAAGTTCTTAAGTTCATCTCCACCGAGTGATAATTCTACACGAAAGTATCAAATTATTTATAAAATATGTGGTCGATATTTAATAATTTTATTACTAATTATTTAATGGGTGTTGAATAATAAAAAGAATTTATTTTAAATAAAAAATAAGAAAAAAAAATTAATACCTGGAGACTTGAATCTTTGTCGTTGGTTATATAGAATTCCATCTGCCAAATATTCCCATGTATTTTCCCAAATGACCTCTGGTTTAGACATACTATTACACATTAACAATGTAGCAAATAAGAAGCGTAGATAAAAACCATATCCAGAATGAGTTGCTTCTTTAATTACATCGATATATTCCTTGTCACCGTCTAATAGCCCAAGTGCATAACAAGCATCTCTAAAAGAAGAATGTGTTTCACCATTTACTGCGCGAATTTCATCAAATGATGTCGGACCTTTAACTTTATTTAAAAGAATCATTAAGAAATATGCTTCACCTAGATTAGGTGAACCCGAATGAATTCTACCAATGGCTTTTCCTACTTTCCTTCGCTTCCAAAACCGACCATTTAATATCCAAACAAACTTTGTATGAAATTCAACATATGTAAGTTCTCGTGCTTCACTATCAATTACATTACACTCCATCCAAGATGTGAACTTTGAAGCAGCAACAGAAGGTTTGTCCAGAACATAGTCAATATCATCGTCTTCACCATATACAATCTGTTGTTGATTAGGAAGATGAAAAGTTAGTCTAACCATAGAAGGATACCTGCAATGAACATCATATTTAAAAATTCGCCATGATGCTTCACATGCTAATAAATATCAACAATCATAATATTTAACTATTTCATCGACCACATCGTTATTTTGACATTCATTGTTGGCTGGTACAACATAAACTTTAGCTCTATCAGGACCCTTGTTTATGTATTTAAACAAATACTTTATAGAAGATCCCTGATTGCACCATTCAACATTAATATGTGCTTGATATCTTTTCAATAGATATTTGTTGTATGGAACAACATTTCTATTATCCAACCTGACACCCGACTTTTCTACAAAATGACCATCGTTTCTTCGCCTAGATAACGAAAAATCATTTTGATCAACAGATGAATGATTACAGAATTGTTTTGGAAAGCTTTTAGAGCACTTTTTATCCACCATGCATGGACAATTCATATTTTCAGCTCCACATGGACCATGAATCATAAACTCATTCACAAATGAATATAATTTTGGATCTTCAATTATGTCTTGTATCTCGACGGAAATTATCGGATCGATAAATTTAACAGTTGGTAGCTTGTTGTCTGAATTCATAAATAGACATATATGACTATGCAACAAACCTCTCTTTTGAAATTCAATGGTATAAACATCTGTAAAATAATTTGTCTATATATATATATATATATATATATGTGATTAGATTTTAAAAACATATAAAAAATACAATAATAAGAGTAATTTTTTATAAATAATGAAAAAAATATAGTTTTAATTACATGCTTGAACTTTGCCGAAAATGTGATTCTCCCTTAAGTGTTTAATGAATGCATCAAGCTTGATCTTAAACAACCTACATAATATATCAGGCATGTCTTCTGGTTGAAGTGAAGTATCCTTAAGAAACCTTTTAATCTTTGGCCATATTTGATTATACATAAAGGTTATGAAGAAATCCGAATATACAAACCATTTACATAGTGACATGGCATCCAAATAGTTTTGCAGCATATAGCATGCGTCACCAGTAAAGGACGCAGGTAATATGACACGTTGGCTGACATTGGAGATATCAGTGGTTTCTTGAGCTTTTTGGTTATGTAAATTCTCATAAGACTCACATCTAAGAACATGTTGTGCCTACGTATGTAGTACAATCTCTCCGTTTCCATCATAGTATAGGCATCTACCAGAAACTGTTGAAACAACCTTTTTAAATTACAAATGAGAGAGAACGAATGATCTCTGTCTTGAATTCTATAGGCGAAATATTCTCTCATTGTACATTTCGCCCGCTTGATTTTGGTCGTAAATGACACACCTGTACGAAGAATGTCAACACCGTAATCATCATCCTCATATGGAAATAACAGTGATATTGGAGAGGAAGGTATGAAGGATGAAATTCACTGATACGTTATAGAGAACCAGTTTTTGTTTGAATGACAATATCCCTCTTGTCAATTGAATCGGAAATGCCACTGACAATTAAAGCGGCAACCTCAAAAGCAGTTGGTAGGTTATATGTTCTTCCATCTTACTCCCTTCTCCCGATAAGTCATAATTTCATATCAACTTCTGGATTTTTCATAAAAGTATCTCTTACCATTTTATAAGATCTAACCAAGACATTATTTGAATCCGACATCAGCTTAATATCTTCAATAATATCACTATCAATTGATATTGATTGATCCTTTTCCCTGTTAAAGAAATTGAATTTATACATAATATTATTAAAAAAATAAAAATATTGTAATTAATCATGAATAGAAAATTTGAGAAAATACCCAAAGCATTTTTGTCTATATGAAATTTCGTTCTCAGTATCATAAATGTATAACTGAAAGAACTTTGGTTCCGTTCCTTTTATTGGTAAAAGGCTTCCAATACTATGATAATTTTGAACACCCTGTCTAAAAATGTATGGAACGATTCCTCTATTGATTGAAGAATCAATTTTACCACCCGTTGACGTAAAAGAAAACATTGAATTATAACTTTGAATGTTTTTCATGAAGTGTTTACTTTTTGAACCTATTGCTCGAAACATTCTTTCATAACTTGGGGGTGCTTTCTGTTGATACGTGAAGTGAACCTCTTAATTTTGTCTACTGCAGTCTACATGCATCCGCAGTCAAACTCCTTCAATGTCATCCGAAGTCATCTAAAGCTACCGTAGTCATCTTTCTGTACTTACTTTACTTTTTATCTATCTTTCTGTAATACTCTCTATTGTCCAATATGCCTTGCATGGCTACTCTTAGAGAGTGAATCACTTGTACTTCTCGAGTCTCTATAAATAGAGCTCACTTCTTATGAATTAATACAAATCTCTCTTTACTCATCTCTAATTCTTCATTATCTTCAAGTTATTCTTACACATCTCATATCTTTCTTACTCTCAAAAATCCTCTCAAACACAACTGAGCAATACTCCTCGGAGCAAGTCATTCATGAATTTATCACTAAGATTGATCTCACTCACTAACTTGGTTTGAATGCATTCCATGTTATGAATCAACTTATGTGTTTACTTGATATATCACGTGCTGTCATTTATGTTTCTTTACTTTTCCGCAACTAACTATCTAACCATCTAATATATTAACTTATTATTGTTGAGCTTTTTAGATCCTTTGAGATTAACTAATTCTGCAACTATACTTGTTCTAACATTTGGTCAAGTATGTTTCAAGTTTTTTTTCTTAACAATTGGTATCAGAGCCATAGTGGTTGCTCTTTGACAAACGGAACTCTGATCTTTTCAAAAAGCCTTCTATACCACTGAAGCTCATTTTTTTAACCAAAAAACAAAAATGGCACAAGCACTTTCTCTCAATGTTTCCAACAGTGTTGGTGGCTCAAACCGAGCTCTAATATTGGTTGCAAATGAATATCATCACTGGTCTCAAAGAATGGAAAGATACTTAAGGAGACTTGGTAGAGATGTATGGCGATCTATTGAAGAAGGACCAGATGTCCCTGTTCTTACACCTGTTCAAACTGATGGCGCCACAGCCAGACTAGGAGGAGGACAACCAGTCTTGAACCGTCCCACCAAGGATGATCTCGATAAAATGGAAAATGATGTTGTTGCTTTTTATGAAATCTCTTGTGGAGTTGCTTCTAACAACTTCGAAATCATCATCAACTGTAAATCAGCAAAAGAGATATGTGACGTTCTTAAGAACTTGTATGAAGGTTCAGAACAAGCTCAAGATAAGAAGCTCACAACTGCACTAAATGATTTCAACAACTTCAAGGCTCAAGCTGGTGAAAGTTTAAAGGACTCCTTCAAAAGATTCAACCTGATAGTTACTAAGTTATCAAATGCTGGCACCATCCGCAGTAACCATGAAATAAACCTTTAATTTCTCAACGGTTTAGGAAGACATTGGACTACTGCCAAAATGATAGTTCAAGGAGACATAAAGATACATTCCCTATCTCTCTATAAGTTGTATGGAGAATTGCAAGCACAAGAATCCACCGTGCTCAAAGATTGTGCTGACTTCGGAGGGCCACTTGCTCTTGTAGCACAAACTCCTCACAACCAGTGTTACTCTTCCTCATATGACACTACACCACAGTCATATGAAGCAGATTCAGAGTATGATGATGAAGAAGAATTTCAGAAAGCTATTGCTCTAGTTAGTAAACAGTTCAACCGACTTCCACCTCACTCTTTTCACAAAACTCAACAATTCAACAAATCACCTTTCAATCATAGCTTCAATCCACAAAATAGTCACCCTCGTTATCCTAAAAACTCACATCCACAACCTCAATCTCAAAACAATCAACCAAAGGAAACACCGCACTCCATTCAAACTCCTACTCTGGTACCCCTTCAGAAGACAAAAGAGATGTTGTTATATGTCACAAGTGCAACAAAGAGAATCATTTTGCAAAGGATTGCAAAGCCGCATAGTGAAAGATAGAGCATTCTACCTTAGAATGGCTCAAGAACTGGAGGAAAAGGAAAAGGCTAGGGCATATGTGGCTCATGTTAAAAGAGACCATCAAGTTTGGTCGTCCGGAGATGAAAAAGAAAACAATAACAACATCAAAGGCAAAGTCAAGATCTGTATGCTAGCAATTGCTAATGCTAATGGCTCTACAAAGCTGGAAAGGAACTACTGCTACATGGAAAAGGATGGAACTCTAAGCGTCGTCGATCAGGTAAAACTCATGATCCGAACTCTAAATTATAGCATGCATGACTGTCAACCTTACATAGACAATCTTAATGACACATGTGTTGTTGTCCTTTCAGACTACAACAAAGCCTTAGATGAAAAGAACATAGCGTCCCAGGAGATGTTTCATGTGAGAGGACGACTGGACAACAAAAGACTCAAAATGGAAATGTTAGAAAGAGATTTAGAGTTAGAAAAAGATGCAAGAATGTTGAGTGAAATCCTACTAGAAATAGCTTTGAACCAAAGAGATTTAGCTCAGAGTGAGATTGTACGTTTAAATCTTTTAATAGAAAAATTGTTCAATGAAAGTGAAGCTATTGAAAATCTAGTTAATAATGGAACTGTGGACAATAAATACAATTGGGGTTGGTCCAATGGATATCCTATCGCAGAGGATTCCTCACCCCGGTTTAACAAAGATCGACTTTATGTCCCTCCGGACCGAGAATTTCATTTTCCTGTCAAGGACAAGACTTTTCCTGAAGATATCAGAACACACTTCGGTAGACTTCATAATCTTAGTAATAAGTGTATCATTGAGGAAATTGTGCCTAAGGCTTCGGATCACACATGTGATCAACCTCTTATCTGTGGCACAATCAGTCCAAATTCTCAGACCTCATCTACTGTTGATGAAGAAATTGTCATAAAAGGCCCGAAGTCTTACAGGACTTTCCACCCCTGTCCTCAGACCGTAGTGCTTCTCACTGCTGTCATGATTCTCAGAAAAATTCCATTCCAATCACAACACAGACTTATGCTACGGTAGCTAAGTCTTCATTACCAAAATCCACAATCAAAGGTTCTGTGACACTTCAACCAATTCATCATGAACTACCCATAGAAAATTCTGAAGTAGGTCAATGTTCTCAAAATCCTGAAATTTCAAGTTCTTATGAGTCAAGTTCTCGGTGTCAAAATTTTTCAAAGGCTTCCAGAAAACCGTAGTTAAACACTTATGACTGGGATCTCCAAAAACTTTAGAAAAAAAGGCTTTCGAAGAGGATATTCGTTCTCAAGGCACAAATAGACAAATTTTTTTCTAAAAACAAAAAACATACCAGATTTCCAAAATCTAAGAGTCCAGAAAAGTTTGTTTTTGCTCACTTTTTTTCAAAAACTCTCCCATCAAGAAACCACAAAAAAAGGAATGTACAGTTTCAGCATCCATTCCTAACTCATCTGACAAAACCCAAAAGAAAGAAAGGTCTTTTCAAAACAATGGTTTTCAAATCTATTCCTTTGATGATCCAAAATGGAAGGGTATCTTACCCACTCCAACACGTTTAAACTCACATCAAAGTTTCAACAAATGTAAAGGCATTTTACCAAATCCCAAGAAAAGGTCCAAGGTATCTACACGTGCAACATCTCCTTCGAGACAAACCTTTTCTAAACCCAACAGTTCACGTGTCAAATCTAACCAACCTCGGACGAGTCACAAATCAACTACACCCTTCCGACCGCTGACCAAACAAAGTGCCAAAGCAAAAGACAAAGTTTCAGCATGTGAATGTCAATGTAATTGTTAGAAAAAGTTTTCTAATGTCAAAACTGATACTTTTCAGAAACCTCGTAACTTTTCAACAAGGCACTACACTCCAAAAACTCACAAATACCCAGGACTAGGATTAAAAGTTGTCACTAAATCAGTCCCTTCAACCTCTTTTCTTGCATCAATCAGAAGCTTATCTATTGTCAAGGCTCCAAACTAGTTTGGATGCCTAAACTAACCATGTAATTTTCAGGCCTTGTGCAAGGAAGAACAAGAAGAAGAATTGTTAATTAATAGTGTCTGCTCCTTGCACATGATGGGAATGTTAGAATACCTTCGAGACTTCAGGCCAATTTGCAACGGTGGAAATGTCACTTTTGGGAACAATCCTCATGGAATAATCCAAGGTTACGGTGTTCTCACTACGGGAAACTTCTCTATTCAAAAAGTTGCTTATGTAGAAGGCCTTAAACACAATCTCATCAATGTTGGTCAACTATGTAAAGCAGGCCATCGTGTTGAATTCGATGATCAATTTTGCTATGTAATGACAAGCGATAGAAGCACTTGTCTGATCAAGTCCAGATCCGAAGGTACTATGTACCCTCTGGATGTATTCTTGATCATAGGCAAACCACTGTTATGTTTTCTATCCAAAGCCGTATCCGAAGTCAGCTGGCTATGGCACCGCAAGCTCGCACATCTTAACTTCAGATACATAAACAACTTGGTCACTGGAGAACTAGTCAGAGGTCTTCCAATCCTCAAGTTCAGCAATGATACCCTCTGTCCTGCATGTGAATGTGGAAAGTAGTTCAAGGCAAGTCATCCCATGGTGATTGATTCCTCAATCTCCGAACCATTGGAACTTTCACACATTGCTCTCTGCGGTCCATCTACAGTAGCCAGTCTTCATCACAAAAAATATATATTGGTTATTGTGGTCAACTTCACACGTTTCACATGGGTCTTCTTTCTTCGACTCAAGTCAGAAACACCGCAGGTGTTGATCAACTTCATCAAGGAAATTGAACTTCAAATCAAATTACCAGTCAGACATATCCGAAGTGACAATGGAACCGAGTTTACGAATCATCTTTTAAATAGTTTCTTGGTTTCCAAAGGGATTACACACAACTTCTCATCTCCTTACACACCACAACAAAATGGCATACTAGAACGAAGAAACCACACTCTAGTAGAAGCTGCCAAATCCATGCTAAATTTTACAAACCGTCCTCTTTACTTCTGGGCCGAAGTAGTGGCCATAGCCTGTTTTGTTCAAAATCAAAGCATTGTGTGCAAACGTCTCAACAAAACAACCTATGAAGATCTTAACAACCGCAAGTCAAATGTTCGATTCTTTCATATTTTTGGGTGTAGATGCTTCGTAATCAGCAACAAAGATCACTTGATCAAATTCGCATCGAACTCTGATGAAGGTATCTTCCTTAGCTACTCCACTAACAAAGTCGCTTATGGAGTTCTCATTAGATGCACAAGGTTAATAATTGAAAGCTTCGATGTGAAGTTTGATGACCATCACATCCGCAACTCAGCCCCATCATCTGAAACCACATCAATTCTAGAAAGTGATATTCCTGCCACTTCAGGTCCATTAAATCTAGTTGAAGTGAACTATGACGATCTCTTTGATCCGGTAGATACAACCAAGCTATCCGAAGTTCTCGTGTCTCTAGAAGCTCAACAACAAGATGCAGAAGTATCTGGTCCCATTGCGTCCGAATAAGTATCGCTAAATACTTCCACATTGCCGGTTGAGGGGGAAAATTCAACTCCATACCAAACAACAACTGTCGAGGTTCTAGTACTATAAGATTCAGCTCCAGTCCGCAAAGAGGTTCAACCATCAAACGTTTCTTCGGATTCGGATGACGAAAACATAGAAAACATTGATACAAGAAAAGATTCAAGAATCTTTACCCATCCATCCGCAATCCAGGGGGAACACTCGTAGGTCCTTGGCGATCTCCCTTCTACATTCCAGGGGGAACCTTCGCCATCTGCCCAAAATAATTTTGATCCGGCCTTCCGAGTTCAAGACAATTCAACAAGATGTTCTCAAATCCAGGGGGAACTGCTATCCCCAACCGCAAAGTCTTCTGACATTGAAGACATTCCCTCCACCGCAGTTACTGATCATCTTCAACCCCGTCTACATGTATAGACAAAAGACCACCCACCAGGTCAAATTATTGGTAACACATCCGCAGGAATCCAGACTCGATCATCCAAGGACTTATCCGATCACTGCCACTACACAACGTTCTTGTCCTCAGTCGAACCTCGATCGATCAAATAAACACTACTTGAACCAGACTGGATATTCGCAATGCAAGAAGAGCTAGAAGAATTTAAAAGAAACTAAGTATGGTAGCTAGTTCCAAAACCGAAGGGCCACACCATCGTTGGCACAAGATGGGTGTACAAAAATAAGTTAGATGAATCTGGTGCAGTTGTCAGCAACAAGGCAAGACAAGTTGCCAAAGGCTATAGTCAACTTGAAGGCATTAACTATGATGAAACGTATGCTCCGGTAGCACGAATGGAAGCCATCCAGATCTTCTTGGCATTCGCAGCACACAAAAACATCAAAGTTCATCAAATGGATGTAAAAAGTGCTTTTCTCAATGGGGAATTAAAAGAAGAGGTTTATCTTCATCAACCTCCGGGTTTCGAAAGCATTGAAGTCCCAGACCACTGCTACAAGCTTGAAAAAGCAGTCTATGGTCTAAAACAAGCCCCTAGAGCATGGTATGAGACTCTATCTAAATTTCTTGTTTCTTCAGGTTACAAACGAGGAGTGATTGATCCCACATTATTTCGAAAAGCAAATGGTGATCATCTAATTCTTGTACAAATATATGTGGACGATATCATTTTTGGCTCAACTGATCAAAAGATGGTGGATGAATTTGCAAAACTCATGACCAACAAGTTCCAAATGAGCATGAATAGAGAGATTAATTTCTTTCAAGGACTTCAAGTGAAACAAGTCCCTCAAGGGATATTCATTCATCAAGAAAAATACACCTCAGAACTATTGAAGAAATATTCAATGGATAATTGTTCTTCGGCTAAGGTCCCCATGGCCTTCGGTTATAAGATATTTGTTGATCCCTCAGGTGAATCTGTTGATCTCAAGTCTTATAGAGGTATTATTGGCTCTCTAATGTACCTCACTGCTAGCCGACCAGATATAGTCTTTGCAACGGGTGTATGCGCAAGGTACCAGGCGGATCCTAAAGTGTCTCATATGAACACAGCCAAACAAATCCTACGGTAATTAAAGGGAAGCAAATCTCTAGGATTATGGTACCCCGTAGGGAATGATTTCAGTCTTCAAGCATTCACAGATGCGGATCATGCTAGATGCAAACTTGATCATAAGAGCACCTAAGGTGGATGTCATTTTCTAGGAGGAAGATTAGTCCGCTGGTCCTCAAGGAAGCAAAATTGTGTGTCATTGTCTACCGCAAAAGCTGAATACGTGGCCGCAGTCGGCTCCTGTTCTCAAGTCTTATGAATGAAAACACAACTATTGGACTACAGTTACCGAATGCTACGGATACCAATCTATTATGACTCTGAAAGTGCTATAGCAATCTCTCACAATCCTATTCAACACTCCAAGACCAAGCATATTGAACTACAATTCCACTTCATCAAATACCACATTCTGAAAGATAACATTGAACTAATTTTTGTCCATACTCATGAAGAGATTGCTGATGTTTTCACAAAGGCACTTGACTCTACAATACTCAACTAAAATACTTATGTAACAGCCCGGATTCCCAGGTATTATTCATTCTTATAATTTTGGTGATTTGTGAGGAGACTCGACGAGTTGGAGCTCAAACTCGCCGAGTATGATCGCGGCTATGGGCGCGGGTTCGCGTCTGGACTCGGCGAGTCCAAAAGTGGACTCGGCGAGTCCACGCTGTTTAATGAAACCCTAATTCCCCGGGTTTGGAGCCTATTTATAGGCACTTATAGTCTTCCATTTCGGCTACCAGTCCCTTGAGAGAACCCTAAGAGAGCTAAATCGTTTTGGGAGAGAGGAAGTCACTTTTGGGCCTTTGTATTCCTTGTTTAGCAAGAAGAAGGTGGTAAGAGCAAGGAGGAGGTGAGATTCCAGCAGATCCAGAGTCCAGAGGCTTCATTTTGAGGTAATAGTTCGAACCTCCTTCAGGTTTAGGGTTGATCTTTAGAGTTAGGGTTTTCTAACCCCCTTTGGAGAGTGATTATGTGAAGCAAATGGTCCCTCTTCGAGTTTGTGCCTTGGATCTGGACTCAAAGAGGTCCAGAGACCCTAACCCTTGGAGCTTTTTGGGTTATTATGGAGTTATTGGACCTAGGTTGTCATCTTTGGGACCAAATCTCCTTTTGATGCCTTGTGGGGGTTATACAAGCATCAAGTTTCGAACTTTACGTGACATTCATGCTTGGGAAGGCCAGATCTATGGTTTGGGGAAGCAGATCTGACCTCAGAAGGTCAATAGAGTTGGTGCATGCCATGAACTCGCCGAGTTGTTCTTGAGACTCGGCGAGTAGGGTTGGGGTTTCACGTAAATTGTTCAGCGAGTAGACTCACCGGGTTGGGGGATGACCCAGTGAGTCAGGGAGAGTCAATAGGGGGCTGAGTCAAGCCAGAACCCGCCGAGTTGTTCTTGAGACTCGGCGAGTTGAGTCGTGGTGGACCCGCAATTCATGCCAGGTGGAACTCGTCGAGTTAGGGAAGTACTCGACGTGTCAAGAGAGGATCCGAGGGAGTCAGTGAACACGTATAGACTCGTCGAGTCTCTCTAGTGCACTCGCCGAGTCCGGTCGACTGTTGACCATGGACCAAAGTTGACCAGTGTTGACTTGATAGGGTTAGTCAACCTTAGTTGTGAAAGTGTTAATTAGAGATATATTGTGTTATAGGAGGATTATAGCTCGGGGGATCAAGCGCGAGTGATTTCCGGGATTTGCGAGTTGTCGAGATACGCGAGGTGAGTCTTCTCACTATACTTTACCTTGAGTAGGTAATCAGAGTTATGTGACAGAGTATTTGTATGCTATATGTATGTTATGTGTTGTACTGCATTATTTCTATGTGATTTATGTTGTGCATGTTTATAGAGTTGGAACCGGAAGGTTCACAGAGATAGAACCAGAGGGTTCACAGAGTAGGGTCCACGGACCCACAGAGTTATAGCCTCGAGTGGCTAATATGTGTTAAGCGTGGTATTTTGGGGAACTCACTAAGCTTTGTGCTTACAGTGTTTGGTGTGATTTGTTTCAGGTACTAGTGATGACCGTGGGAAGGCACCGGCTTGATCAGTACACACACACGAGATTTTTTATGTTATGAGATCTTGGTATTTTTATATTGCATGGATTGAGTTTCAAACAATGATGTTTTTATGAATATTAAATGAATTATGTTTTTATAAAATGCGAAAAATTGTTTTGAAATTTACGGTGTTACAAGTTGGTATCAGAGCCTTGGTTTGAGGGATTCGAGTACACCTTCGGGCGTATTTGAACTCAAACTGAGGATTTGAGAAGTATTTTCAAAAAGAGTAAAATATTTTTGGAAAAACGTAGAGCAGATTTATGTGTACGATCAGTCCGCGTCCGAACGGTGATTTCCTAAAATACCCTCATGTTATGTGATAATGATATGGATATGATGTATTCTCATGCTAGAGTAGGCTAGGTACTCCTATTAGGACTAGAGTGGTCTGATTTGTGATGCCTTAGCCTAGGGAGAGATGAGCTGCTATGAGATGCTTGAGAGTGAGTAGGTAGCAGCGAGGGACTTATGAGAGATCTGTTAGAGAGTGGATTATGCATAATAGAGTACTTGGGATTTGGGATCCGAAGAAGAGGACTTGGGGTGTATTCTGACACGGTGCGGACAGTAGTATTGGGCCCATACTACTGAAAGCACCGGGGCGGTGTACAACCCAAGTAAGAATCTTTGGAATGCCAAGGATCAAAGAGGAATGAGTTGTCGAGTGTGAGTATGCTCGAATGGATTCTAATTTATCGTATGTTGTATTTCAGAGGTAGATCATGGTGAGGACACGTCTTATGCCTGAGAGCAGTGGGGCCAGTGATGAGGAGATCCGCCAGATCATCCATGAGGACGTGGTTGCGGCCATCACGACAGAGATACCAGAGATGTTCGGGTCTATTAAGACCACGTTGATTGAGACTTTCGACGAGCGTTATGCTGCTCTTTTTGAGGCTGCTGTTGCAGCGGCCACCGCAGCTATTGCTGTCGCGAGGCCGCAGGGTGGTGTTGCTTTGCTGTTCCGAGAGTTCAACAATACAAAATTGTCAGAGTTTGATGGGACCCAGACCCGGTGGCGGCTATGAGATGGATTTCTGACATAGAGGGGTGTTTCTTCACTTGCTCATCTCCTGAGCATTTGAGAGTTCGGTTCGCGCTGAACCAGCTTCGCTTGGGAGCGTAGGACTGGTGGAAGTTTGTGACGGCGCACTTTACGCCTGTTGAGCTTGCAGCAGTGACCTAGGAGAGGTTCACTGCCATGTTCCGAGATGAGTACGTTCCCCAGGTGGAGAGGGAGTGTTTGGCCCAGGAGTTTCTGACCCTCAAGCTGGGTACTGAGTCTGTTATGGTGATTACCAGGATGTTCCACGAGAGGGCGATGTTCTGCCCTGAGCACGTGTCCACTGAGCAGGCACGTATGAGCCGATATTTGAGTATTTTGAGGCGAGACATTCGGGAGTTCGTGGCGAACTCCTCGTATCGGACATTTGCTGAGCTTCAGGCATATGCCCAGAAGAGGGAGATCGAGCTAGAGATTCGGGCTAGGGAGGAGGCGGAGTCTCAGGGGAGGGATCGACGACCGGCACAGTCCCAGCCGGCAGCCAAGCGGGCCAAGCCCGCTGATCCCAAAGCGGGGAGCTAGAAGGGCCGCACTTGTGGAAAGTGCGGCAAGGGTCATGATGGAGTATGTAGAGTTGGATCTTGCTACAAGTGTGGCAAGGAGGGGCATATGGCCAAGGACTGCCCCAAGGGGTTTGCAGTGTGTTTTCACTGCAACCAAACCGGACACCGGAAGGCGGAGTGTCCGCAGTTGCGGGGATCAGCTCAGGGAGCACCTCAGGGATCTGCCCCTGCCGCCATCAGAGCTACCGAGAGTCGGCCAGTGAAGGCCGAGGCGCCGAGGGCACGAGGGAGAGCCTTTCAGTTGACCGCGGAGGAGGTCCGCGCAGCGCCCGATGTCGTGGCTGGTATGTATTCTTTCGTGTATTTATTTTGATGTTGAGATATTATGCTTATATTATGTTATGCATAGGTACTTTCTTGTGAATTTTGTACCTGCCTTGGTGTTATTTGACTCGGGTGCGAGTCGGTCTTTTGTATCTATGGCTTTTAGTCAGCATATCAGTGTTAGTCGTGAGGCATTGAGTCGGCCTCTGAGAGTTTCCATAGCTGACGAGAGGGTGATATATGCCACAGAGGTTCTCCGGGGGTGCATGTTCGAGATTTTTGGTGTTGAGTTCCCGATTGATTTGGTTCCTATTGCGATGGGTGATGTCTGTGTCATTGTGGGCATGGACTGGTTGAGCAGATTCGGTGCGGTTATCGACTGCGAGCAACAACTGGTGACCATACGAGACCCTAGTGGGGGAGTCCTTACGGTGTACGGCGAGGGTACACGTTCTGGGTCAGCGTTTTGTTCGGCCACTAGGGTGAGGCAGTGTCTTCAGCAGGGCTGTAAGGGTTTTGTGGCGTATGTGATGGATACGCGAGTGGATTCCGAGAGGCCGAGGTCAATTGAGGAGGTTCCGATAGTGTGTGAGTTCCCGGATGTATTTCCAGAGGAGTTGCCGGGTGTGCCTCCTTTGAGGCAAGTGGAGTTCAATATCGATTTGGTTCCGGGGGCCGCGCCTATCGCTAAGGTGCCTTATCGCCTTGCACCTCCAGAGATGCAAGAGTTATCCTCGCAGCTTCAGGAGCTCCTGGGAAAGGGGTTTATTCGGCCGAGCAGCTCGCCGTGGGGAGCGCCTATCCTATTTGTCAAGGAGAAGGATGGTTCACACCGGATGTGCATTGATTACCGGGAGTTGAACAAGCTGACGGTCAAGAACCGTTACCCGTTGCCGAGGATCCACAATTTGTTCGATCAGTTACAGGGAGCATCTTGGTTCTCCAAGATCGATTTGAGGTCTGGATATCATCAGGTGAGGGTGCGAGATGAGGACATCCAGAAGACAGCGTTCAGGACGCGTTATGGGCATTCCGAGTTTGAGGTGATGCCTTTCGGGCTCACCAATGCCCCGACAGTGTTCATGGATCTCATGAACCGAGTGTGCAGGTCGATGCTGGATCGGTCGGTGATTGTATTCATCGATGAC
The DNA here is from genome assembly GCF_002870075.4 of Lactuca sativa. NCBI lineage: Eukaryota > Viridiplantae > Streptophyta > Magnoliopsida > Asterales > Asteraceae > Lactuca > Lactuca sativa. The sequence goes on from NC_056629.2 coordinate 94,542,973, forward strand.
ATTTTGGTATATTCGAGATCTAGAGAGCAGCATAAGGAGCATTTGAGGGAGATCCTCGGAGTTCTAGGCTTTATGCCAAATTCTCCAAGTGTGATTTCTGGTTGCGAGAGGTCCAGTTCCTGGGTCATCTCGTTAACCAGAAAGGGATATTGGTCGACCCGGCCAAAGTTGAGGCGGTGATGAGTTGGGAGGTGCCGAGGTCACCCTCTGAGATTAGGATTTTCCTAGGATTGGCAGGTTATTATCGGAGATTTATCAAGGATTTCTCTAAAATCGCAGTGCCACTCACCAGGTTGACCCGGAAGGGTGTCGCTTTTTCATGGGGCCACGAGCAGCAGGCCTCCTTTGAGACGCTTCACCAAAGGTTATGCGAAGCCCCAGTGTTAGCCCTCCCGGAGGGGATGAAGGACTTTGTGGTATACTGTGATGCATCGATCTTGGGGTTGGGAGCGGTGCTGATGCAGAGAGGGCATGTGATAGCATATGCATAGAGGCAGCTGAAACCTCATGAGATGAGGTATCCCACCCATGATATAGAGTTGGGGGCAGTGGTGTTCGCCCTCAAGATTTGGCGTCACTATCTGTATGGGGTTCGGTGTACGATATACACGGACCATAAGAGCCTGAAGTATTTGATGGATCAGCCCAACCTAAATATGCGGCAGAGGAGGTGGTTGGATGTGGTCAAGGATTATGATTGTGAGATTCTGTACCATCCGGGCAAGGCTAATGTGGTAGCCGACGCCCTAAGTCGTAGGGCGGAGAGCGCCCCATTGCGAGGTGTATGTTTGCGATTGACCGTGATGGCTCCGGTGTTGGACACCATTCGTGGAGTACAGGCTGAGGCCGTGAGATCCGGGAACCAGAAGAGAGAGCGAGTTGTTGGGTTGGTATCGGAGTTCGTTACCGATGGTCGGGGACTTATGACTTTTCAGGGGCGTATATGGGTACCGTTTGTGGGAGGGGCGCGTACCATTTTGATGGAAGAGGCTCATCGGTCGAAATTCTCAATCCATCCTGGGGCCACTAAGATGTATTTGGACCTGAGGAGGGAGTATTGGTGGCCTTGTATGAAGAGGGATGTTGCGTGGTTTGTTGAGAGGTGCTTAACCTGCCGTAGGGTTAAGGCCGAGCACCAGAGACCGCATGGTAAGTTGCAGCCGTTGGAGGTTCCCGAATGGAAGTGGGAACAGATCACCATGGATTTTATCACCAAATTGCCAAGGACTGATGGGGGAGTCGATGCAATTTGGGTGATTGTGGACAGGTTGACGAAGAGCGCCCACTTCCTTGCTATTAGTGAGAGCTTCTCCGCAGAGAAGTTAGCAGAGATGTACGTGAGGGAAGTGGTATCTCGGCATGGGGTGCCGATCTCGATTGTTTCAGACTGGGATGTACGTTTCACTTCCAGATTCTGGAAGAAGTTTCATGAGGAGTTGGGTACTAGGTTGCATTTTAGTACCGCATATCACCCCCAGACAGACGGATAGAGTGAGCGGACGATTCAGACGCTCGAGGACATGCTCTGGGCATGTGTGTTGGATTTCGGGGGGAGTTGGGATACGTACTTGCCCTTGGCAGAGTTTTCCTACAACAACAGCCATCATTCGAGCATTGGTATGCCGCCCTTTGAGCTGTTGTATGGGAGGAGGTGTCGGACCCCCATTTGCTGGAGGACGTCATGTACAGTATCACAACAGTGTAAAGTAGCAAACAAGCAACAACATCATCCATTGCATTAAAAGTAAAGTTTTAATACATGTGTGTTCTTTCAAAGTAATAAGACACCAAAATATACAATCAAAATAAAAGACGAGTCTTGTCTGTGCTCCGTCTTCTCAAGGCCTGGCCATCGTACCTGTCTAACTGGTGACCTGAGAATACAAGTTATTTTGAAAGCGAGTATCAGCCTAAAGCTAGTGAATTCATAAGTATTTAAGTGTCATTGTCTTGTTTTGGAAAGCTGTTATGAATGCCCTATAAATCTTTAAATGAAACAGTTGATGTAAGTAATGAAAGCCCTAGAAAATCCCTTATTTCCTACTAGTATGAAATGTAGTCTTCTACCAAGACCCGAATGTTTTGCTATGAAAATGATAGTTTTTCCTTTCTTTTGACTATTACTAACAGTACTTAGTCTAACTCATCGTTTATGTGAATGTATCACAAAATAAAGTAATAGGAAAATGTACTAATGTAATTGTTATCCTTTTGTATTAGCATTAACACGACATCGCGATTAGCGAAATGTATAACCTTTGAACATCCGTAGATTGTTCAATTGTCCTCTGTAGTTGCAGCAGGGGGAGGAAGGGTTAGTCCCGTAAAGGTACTCCTAGTATAAGTATTAACCGTAGGCATCCGTATATGTTCATCAACCTCTATAGCGAACAGTAGGCCCAAGGAATGGTTAGTCCCGTAAAGGTACTCCTAGTATAAGTAATAACCGTAGGCATCCGTAGATGTTCATCAACCACTGTTGCTAACAGGTGAGATTCGGAATGGTTAGTCATGTCTAGATATCTCGTTAAACTGGGATAGGTAGGACAATTTACACAGAAGGTACTAATAAATCATCCTCGTGAATCGAGATACAAGTATTCATGTAAGTGTATACAGGTAAATGTATCTACGTAAAGGTACTCATGTAATGTATTCATGGAAGGTATTCATGTAAGTGTATCCATGTAAGCGTACTCATGTAAGTGTATTCATGTAACATATAATGTATAGTATAGACTCATGAATGAACTGAATCTGATGTAATTCCTTGTAATAGGAATAATGTTTTGTATCTTCTAACTATCCCTATAATAGTTAATTGGAAGGTAATTGGTTGTTCAAGCAGGTTTATACACCCTTGCTACACAAGAGTGTGGGAAACTGAATGAAGGATGAAAACTATAACATCAATACATATATAAGAACATAAGTGTATAGGTATAGTTTTGTTCAAGAAGGTAAAAATGGTTTTGTAAGATATCTAAGAGTTTTGAACAATAATTAAGAGTGACTTGATGTCATTTTAATAAACATTTCAAAACTAATACTTTTGTTACCAAGGTATTTTAAGATAGAAAACTATTTCATGCATCACATTTTAAAGTATGTGAGATCTGCTGGATGAAAACACAGTTATAAAATACATACGAGTGATTTAATAATATACTGTTTTCTACTTGTATTCCCCCCCCATTAAATCATTTAAAACATTGATTAAGGGGTATGAACTCACCTGAAGGTGGTGGTTTGGATGTACTGAACGGTGTAGGATTGTTAGGTGTCAAGTGAGGACTTGTACACACACTATGATCCTAATGAACATATAATCACACATATATGCACCCAATTAGTCTTAAACTACTAATTGTAAATGTTAAGACATCCTAGAACATGATAAACACTTTATATAAGTGTTATAAGCCCTAAAGATTGCATCTAAGTTGTTGTGGGACAAGGCAATTGGGTTTAGGGTTCCAAAGGACCCTATACATGAGTTTACTCTCCAATAAACCTCACACAAGGAGTTTACGGTCGTAAACCCTTGAGTTTACGGCCGTAATCTCCTAAGTTTAATGACATTTTGTGTTTTGATGTGTTACATGATCCCTAGAAGCAATTCTACTTGGTGGTTTAATCCATGGAAGGGTTTAGGGCATTAAGACACTCCTTTGAGGAGTTTATGGCCCCAAGGCCATTCCCTTTTGAGTTTACTACCGTAAACTCATATGGGAAGGGGTATTTTTATGTTTTCAAGTCTCATGCTCATCTAGGATAGGTTCTAGACATTTATCTAAGGCTAATGAAGGCCTTAAGCACACTTTGGTACCCTTGATTGATGTTCACAGCCCAAAGACCATTTCCATAGGAGATTACGGCCGTAATATCTCTTTGGGATGGTTCTTTGATGTTTTAAGGTGCTTAATACAACTAGGAGTAAATCTAGGTATTTGTCCAAGGCTTTAGGAGTGGTTAAAGCACTCTTTGGCCCTTGAGTTTGGAGTTCACGGTCCAAGAACTTCTTGGGCCGTGAACACCTTACTCTTGGTGTTCATGGGTGATTTCTAGTCTTATATACACTAGCATACAAGCCTAAGGTAGTTACATATCACGGGGGAAGGACTAGGCATCATTTTAAGAGTTTACTCCCCAAGGTGTTCTTGGGCGGTAAACTCTCGAATCTAGTTGTTTTGATATGAAATCTATGTTATTAAGCACATTACTAGCTATATAATACAACTAGAGAGAGGTACTCATGATTTGGGATGAAAACCCAAAGATCCGTGAGAGAGAAAATGGCTTTTCTCTAGTTGGAAATGTAATTAATGAATGAAAATGGCTCAGATTTCTATATATAGTCCTGAGATTTTTGGCAGAAAATATTTTATTCCCGAAATGAACTCTAATGTAATAGAGTTTTGGAATAACAGAGTTGCACAAAATCCTAGTGCATCCACTCTCCTGATATCTCCTTAAGTGTAAACCCTGAAATACTCAAACTTATACGGAAAAGTCTGAAATTTTACTGCGACTGTTCTGACTTCTATTGAAGTGATATTGTTTGTTCAGAATAAAATTTCGGATTGTCACATCGGTCCACATAACTGTTTGGGGATCCACATAACCGTTATCAGCGGATCAGTGTACATCTCTGCGGATCAGTGTACACCTCTACAGATTAGTGTACACCCTCTGCGGAACCATTAAATGCTCTGCGGATCCTCTACAACTCTGCGGAATTGTTGTTTTTTGATTTTTCTTTTCGTTTTTTCGTTTTTTTTTTTGCGTTCATTTTCGTTTATTAATATTAATTTTTTTAATACACTAATACCTTATGTGATTATGTAAATAATTTGACAAAAAAAAGGTTAAAAATAATAAACTTATGTTTGATATCAGTCCACAGAACTCTTTGGGAATTCACCCTTAGCGGATCCATTAAAGCCTGTGCGAATCTAGCTATAGCTCTGCGGAATGTTGGTTTTTTAATTTTTTTAAATATTTTTTTGTTTTTTTTTTGCGTTCATTTTCGTTTATTAATATTTTTTTTAAATACACTTATACTTTATGTGATTATTATCTAAAAAATTTGACCAAAAAAAGGTTAAAAATAATGAAATGTTTTATGTAATACGTTTGCTGTTAATGTATGTTTTTCATGTATTTGTACTGTTTTGTATTTTCTGTTCTATGGAATAAAGTAAAAGTTAACTCAACTGGTTTTGTAAATAACCTAATACAAACGAAATACGTATAAATAACGTAATACAATAATAAGTGTACACCTTTGCGGATCAGTGCACACCTCTAAGGATCGGTGTACACCTCTGCGGATCAGTGCACACCTCTAAGGATCGGTGTACACCTCTGCGGATCAGTTTCCGTGGTTCGATTTGAATGAATAAAGTTTATTTCAAAGTATATTTATTATTAGGGTGGTATGTTTATGTTTTTTAAGGTATGTTTTCTAACCTATAAAAAACATGGAATATTTGTATAATTTTAATTAGGTTATTTATATGCACCGGTTTGTATTACGTTATTTATATGTATTTTGTTTGTATTAGTGTATTTAAAAGAAAAATTAATATAAATAAACTAAAATTAATACAAAAAAACGAGACAAAAAAACTTTTTTTTGTCAATTTTTTTACATAATAATAACATAATGTATTAGTGTATTTAAAAAAAATAAATAATAATATTAATAAACTAAAATTAACGCAAAAAAAATGAAAAAAAATTAAAAAAAACTACATTCCGCAGAGGTATAACAAATCCGCAGAGGGCTTAATAGATCCGCAGAGGGCGCTCTGCGGATCCTTTGGTCAAAAATTAAAAAAATTAAAAAAAAACTACATTCCGCAGAGGTGTAGCAAATCCACAGAAGGCTTAATAGATCCGCAGAGGGTGCTCTAATGAATCCTTTGGTCATTTTCTGAAATTTGTTTTTCCTTGATTATTTTCTTAAAACCACCTATTGTTTTTAGTCATTTTCTGAATTTTCTCGTAACACAAGAGATAAATGTATAAGCGGTGAATGAATGAAAGTCTTAGATTTAAGACTAAGAGGTACAAATAGACCATGCTTTACAAAAATTAATGAAAGAAGGGGAACAGATGATTGTGCGGGCAATTCAAAATAAAGAAAAAAGTCGTAGATGTACCTTCTAGGCTTCTCCCACCATTCTTTTCCATTTATTGATTTTGAAATAGAAAAGTTTGCTCCTCCTCTCTCATCCCTAACCCTAATGTCGGCCGCCATCCATCGCACCACCTTCTGTACAACCATTACTGCCACCACGATATCCACCTGCTTACACCTTCTTATTTGCTAATCTGAAACGCCATCCGACCTCTTTCTTGTGCCTTTTTTTATCCAGCAACGACCACGACCATGAAGCTTCCAATCCGGGTAAAAGGTATCCAAACCCACCGCTTGCTATTATTTCTTGATTTTTTTCTATTTATGCTTCTGTTCTGGTATTTGTTTACCTGAAAGATTTTTTTTAGGGTTTTGACGAACGATGATTCCTAAAAGAGAGTTTATATTCTGAAATTATGTTATCAAAAGTAACATTTTGCTTCTACCTTTTCGATTATAAGGTTTGCTGTTCTCATTTTGCTTCTACCTTTTCGATTATAAGATTTTTTTTAGGGTTTTGACGAACGATGATTCCTAAAAGAGAGTTTATATTCTGAAATTATGTTATCAAAAGTAATATTTTTGATAATTAACTTTTACTTGTATTTTGTTTACATTTTAGTAGATCTGGAAACAAAGATTTATATAAACTAACTATTTATTATATTTATTTTATTTTAGCATATCTTGAAACAAAATTGTATACTTACTATTTCAACGGACATGAAAATAAAGATTTGTAAAAAAAAAAAACTAACATTTTTTTGCATCTTCTAGATTTCAATAGTTCTGAAACTGGTATTATGTAGCTTCATGATTGTTTGATTTTTATGGTGACGTGATCTTGAAAGAAAGCTAACTAACTAATTTCTTGCAAGTTTAGTTTTGAAGAATATAACTTGTGTATTTGTTATTAACAAGTGATCTTACAAATATTTGTGTATGTGAGTGTTCAACAGATGATCTTCATCATGTGCTAAAAGTTACTAGGAATTAAGAAATCAAAATGGCTGAAGCAATTTAGTGGGAGGCTGCACTTTGGTTATAGTTATTGCTACTCCAACATTGTTGTATTTTTAACTATTATTTACATAGTATTCAACATTCTCACCAATGTTTACCTAGCAATCAAATCTAAAAAAAGAGCCACTTTGAAATCAGATCTGACATTGACTCTCTCTATTTGATTTGTTTTTTAGTCCATTTAATCCTTTTACAAAAACCCAAAGTTTTACATTTTTAATGTTTTTAAGAAACAGGGGTGAGGTGAAGGAAGAAGAAGGGGTTTCGTTGTTTTTGATATGTTTGATTGATTTTGCTTTTAGTAGTTTATGTGGCAATTGTTTATTTCTTTCTTAACGGGGGCATACTATGGGATTTGATGATTATATAGTGAAATCATCTAAACTTAAAATCCTTGCTACAATTATTTCCTCTAACCTGACATTTGATTGTTTCATTGTCTTACCATAATAAAAGGAAAGATATGAAAATTACCAATCAATGAATTGTTTGATTTTCGTCAGTTTATTTTTCTGCACATAATCTTGAGTCACTGTCGCATTTGTTTTATATTTTGAAATAAATTTCACTATTCTGTTAATTCCATATGCCAATAACCGTAAATATTTATGCTTCTCTTATCAAATAGGGAATATGACTTATTAAGGTAATTAACTTTTCGGTGTGTTTATATATGGGTAACTATTTTTTTTTTGTATTAATGTAGGTAACAAACTTGTTGTAAGTGTTTACATATGATCATTATGACCTGTTATAGCAGGGTTAAATCTTAGATGTGAACGCTTTCAACAAGTTTATTACCTAGATGTGTAAAAAAAAAATAGTTACCCAAATATGAACAAAACGAAAAGTAAAAAATTAAATTACACGAATGGTTCTTGTGATTTGGGGGAATTTGTGTTTTTGGTCCCTAACTTGTTCTTTTAACTTTGATGGTCCCTAATGTTTATTTTTGTTACGCGTTTGGTCCCTGGATTAACTAAAAAGACTAGTGTGTCCTTATTAATTTATTTTTTAATTAATTTTCTTATTTTTGTGTTTATTTTTTACATATTTAAAAAAATTAATAGACCATACATATTTATATCTCCTAGGATGATCCTTACTGTTTATTTTTTAATTAATTAAATTTTTTAACTCGGATGATCTCTACTGTTTATTTATATCTAGTGTTTAATTTTGTTACGAACTTGGTCTCTGTTTTACGTAAAAAGACTATTGTGTCCTTATTAATTTTTTTTTTAATTAATTTTCTTGTTTATGTACTTATAAAAAATAAATACATAAATAAGAAAATTAATTTAAAAAATTAATAAAGGAAAAATAGTATTTTTATGTAAGACAGAGACCAAACGCGTAACAAAAATAAACAGTAGGAATCATCCGAGTTAAAAAAATAAATTAATTAAAAATAAACAGTAGAGATCATCCGAGGAGATACAAATATGTGTGGTCTATTAATTTTTTTAAATATGTAAAAAATAAATACATAAATAAAAAAATTAATGAAAAAATAAATTAATAAGGGCACAATAGTCTTTTTAGGTAAGACAGAGACCAAACGCGCAACAAAAATAAACAGTAGGGACCATCTAAGTTAAAAAAAATAAGTTAGCGACCAAAAACACAAATTCCCCCAAACCACAGGGACCATTCGTGTAATTTAATTTTTACTTTTCGTTTTGTTCATATTTAGATAATTTTTTTTTATACGTCTAGTAACAAACTTGTTGAAAGCGTTCACATCTAGGATTTAACCTGCTATAGCAGGTTATAATGGTCATATGTGAACATTTCCAACAAGTTTGTTACCTAAATATGTACAAAAAAAAGATAGTTACCCAGATGTGAACATACCGAAAAGTTAATTACCTTAATAAGTCATATTCCTTATCAAATACGTTGATAAGAGATTGGTACTATTTTTTATTATAATAAAAAACTTTAACTATATAAAAGATGGAGAACGACTTATTTCTACAAGTTGAACAAACTAAAATGGAAACAAGATACATAAGGGGAAAAATACGTTTAATAGCACTAAACTAAACTTTATAAATGAATTATAATGCTAATTATTGTATTTACGAAAACAGTGACATCTATTTTTTATATAAATCCAACAAATGCAAAACTAAACTGGAGAGAGAGAGGAAGAGATAGAGAGAGAGAGACTACATAAATGATATGGATTTCCTAAGTGTGATAGGAGGTGCATAGGGGCGGACCAAGAAATTTTCATTTTCTAAAGAAGGAAATTTTCATTTTCTAAAGAAGGAAATTTTCATTTTCTAAAGGAGCAAATATTTTCTTTTTATAACGTTTTATGGGGGTAAATATTTTTGAAAAGTCAAAACATATAATTTTGAAGGGTTAAAATATAATATTTTTTTTTAAAAAAAAACTTACTTTTTAATTAATTTTTTTTTTGTTGTGGGGCAATTGCCCCCCACTCTAGGACTGCCGATGGAGGTGCATACCTTGTAATCTTTATAATCTCGGTATAAACCGCGTGTCCAGAAAAAACTCACTTGTACATATCTATCATACAACGAAGTGTTTCTCCCGTCTGAAAAATAACTTGTCCGGAGTGATGAAGCACCAAATTCCATATCCTTATTACGTTTAGATAGAAGCCACTGAAATTAAACTCGGTTATTAAACATAATTCCTCTTGACCTAAAAACTAGATTGGTCCCAACTAAAAGTCATAATCGCTTATTAGCTATTAGTTGATAGTCAGGTCCTGACTTCTGTAACAGCCCGGATCTCCAGGTATTTTATTGCTTTAATATTTTGAGTTTTGAGAAGGGACTCGGCGAGTTGGAGCTCAGACTCGCCGAGTAGGGTCGCGATTCTGGACGCGGGATTCGTTCGGACTCGGCGAGTCCAGGATATGGACTCGGCGAGTCCACGCTGTTTAATGAAACCCTAATTTCTCGGGTTTGGGACCTATTTAAATGGCCTTATGGCCGTCATTTGCATCCATCAGTCCATAGAGAGAAACCCTAAACGTGTTTTAGCGATTTGAGAGTGAAAGGAGGCATTTCTTGACATTTGTGTGTTGTTTAGCAAAGAAGAAGGAGACTCTAGGCAAGAGGAGGCAAAGGGGACTGCTATTTGGTGGATTTGAAGCTTGTCCCTTCAATCTAAAGGTATAATTTCGACCCATCTCCTGTTTTGTGAAGTATAATCGATTTTAGGGTTTCTTGTGGTTTTGTTGAGTTGATTTGATGGCCAAATAGTCCCATGCTAGTGATGAGACTTCGGATCTGGATCCATAGAGGTCCAGAGAGCCTCATTCTTCGAGCTTTATAGAGAGCAATGGAGGTCATGACCTTGTGTAGTGAGATTTGTTGAAGATTCTTCATAATTAGTCATATAGAGGTTGTTCATGCATCAAGACTGGGACTTTACGTGATGAATCAGTCTAGGAGGGCCAGATCTATGAATTGTTGGAGTAGATCTGACCTTAGAAGCAAGTTTGAGTGATTGCATGGAATGGACTCGCCGAGTCCGATGAGCAGACTCGGCGAGTAGCTTGAAGATTGCCTTGGACCGGCCAGTGAGTGGTCCAGTCGAGTCAGGAGTTGACCCAGTGAGTCAGGGTGAGTTGGAGAGGATTGTCATGTGGTCTGAGTCGAGCTGGGACTCGCCGAGTCGTTCTTGAGACTCGGCGAGTTGAGTCGGGGTGGCCCCGCGATTCTTCCAGGTGGAACTCGTCGAGTCAGGGGGAGTACTCGACGTGTAGAAAGGGAATCCTAGAGAGTGGTGAGAACGTCTAGACTCGCCGAGTTGCCGTGTGCACTCGCCGAGTCCGGTCAAAGTTGACCGTTGACCGTTGACCATTGACTTGTGTTGACTTCTTAGGGATAGTCAACCTTAGAGATAAAAGTGTTAATTAGAGTCTTGTGATGTCATAGGAGGATTAGAGCTCGGAGGATCGAGCACGAGGGATTTCCAGGGATCGTGAGATACCGAGACGCGCGAGGTGAGTCTTCTCACTATACTTTACCTTGAGTCGGTAATCAGAGTTATGTGTTAGTGTATGTATGTTATGTGCATGTTATGTGTTGTACTGCATTATTTCTATGTGATTTATGCTGTGCATGTTTATAGAGTTGGAACCGGAAGGTTCACAGAGTTAGAACCTGAGGGTTCACAGAGTTGGGTGTACGGACCCATAGAGTTATGGCCTCGAGTGGCTAATATGTGTTTTATGTGTGGTATTTTGGGGAACTCACTAAGCTTCGTGCTTACAGTGTTAGTGTTGTTGTTTCAGGTACTAGCGATGACCGTGGGAAGGCGCCGGCTTGATCTGTACACACGCAGGGGACTTTGATATATTTACATTGATCTTGGGATTTTTGTGTAATGAGAATTGAGATTTAAAATCTGATGTTTTATGGAAAATGAATGAGAAATGTTTCTATAAATTGTGAAAAATAAATTTTTAAAATTTTCGGTGTTACAAGTTGGTATCAGAGCCTTGGTTTGAGGGATTCGAGTACACCTTCGGGCGTATTTGAACTCAAACTGAGGATTTGAGATGTATTTTCAAAAAGAGTAAAAGATTTTCGAAAAAACGCAGAGCAAGAGATGTGTGTACGATCAGTCAGCGCCCGAACGGTGATTTCCCAAAATACCTTTATATATTATGTGATATTGATATTGATATGATGTATCCGCATGCTAGAGTAGGCTAGGTATTGCTATTAGGACTAGAGTGGCCTGATGTGTGATGCCTTAGCCTAGAGAGAGGTGAGCTGCTATGAGATGCTTGAGAGTGAGTAGGTAGCAGCAAGGGACTTATGAGAAATCTATTAGAGTGTAGTCTATGCATGATAAAGTACTTGAGACCTGGGATCCAAAGAGAAGGATTTGGAGTGTATTCTGGTGCGGTGCGGACAGTAGTATTGGGCCCGTACTACTGGAAGCACCGGAGCGGTGTGCAGCCCAAGTCAGAATCTTTGGAATGCCAAGAATCAAGGAGGAAAGAGTTGTCGAGTGTGAGCATACTCGTATGGATTCTAATTTATCGTATGTTGTATTTCAGAGGTAGATCATGGTGAGGACACGTTTGATGCCCGAGAGCAGTGGTACCAGTGAGGAGGAGATCCGCCGGATCATTCAGGAGGAGGTGGCTGCGGCCATCAGGGCAGAGATACCGGAGATGTTTGGGTCTATAAAGACCACATTGATTGAGACGTTTGATGAGCGTTATGCCGCTCTTTCTGAGGCTGCTGCTGCAGCGGCTACCGCAACGATTGCTGCTGCGAGGCCGCAGGGTGGGGATGCGTTGCTGTTCCGTGAGTTCAGCAACACAAAACCACCAGAGTTTGATGGTACTCAGGATCCGGTGGCAGCTATGAGGTGGATATCTGATATTGAGGGGTGTTTCTTCACTTGCTCGTCTCCTGAGCATTTGAAGGTGCGGTTCGCGCTGAACCAGCTTCGCTTGGGAGCGAAGGACTGGTGGAAGTTTGTGACGGCGCATTATTCGCCTGCTGAGCTTTCTGCGGTGACCTGGGAGAGGTTCACCACTATGTTTCGAGATGAGTATGTTCCCCAGGTGGAGAGGGAGCGTTTAGCACAGGAGTTTCTGACCCTCAAGCAGGGTACTGAGTCTGTTACAGCGATCACGAGGATGTTCCACGAGAGGGCGATGTTCTGCCCTGAGCACGTGTCCACTGAGCAGGCACGTATGAGCCGCTACTTGAGCATCTTGAGGAGGGATATTCGGGAGTTCGCTGCGAACTCCTCGTACCGGACATTTGCCGAGCTTCAGGCAAATGCCCGGAAGAGGGAGATTGAGCTTGAGACCCAGGCCAGGGAGGAGGCAGAGTCTCAGGGGAGGGATCGGCGACCGGCGTTGTCGCAGCCGGCCGCCAAGCGGGCCAAGCCTGCTGATCCCAGACCAGGGAGCCAGAAGGGCCGCACTTGCGGAAAGTGCGGCAAGGGTCATGACGGAGTCTGCCGAGCAGGGTCTTGCTACAAATGTGGCAAGGAGGGGCACATGGCCAAGGACTGCCCCAAGGGGTTTGCAGTGTGCTTTCACTGCAACCAGACTGGACACCGGAAGGCCGAGTGTCCGCAGTTGCGCGGAGCATCTCAGGGGTCTGCTCCTGCCGCCACCAGAGTTACAGAGAGTCGGCCTGTGAAGGCCGAGACGCCGAGAGCTCGAGGGAGAGCTTTCCAGTTGACTGCGGAGGAGGCCCGCGCTGCGCCCGATGTTGTGGCTGGTATGTTTCCTTTCGTGTATTTATTTTGTCATATGATGTTATGCTTATATTATGTTATGTGTAGGTACTTTTCTTGTGAATTCCGTACCTGCTTTAGTGTTATTTGACTCGGGTGCGAGTCGGTCTTTTGTATCTTTGGCCTTTAGCCAGCATATCTGTGCTAGTCGTGAGGCACTGAGTCGGCCTCTGAGAGTCTCCATAGCTGATGATAGAGTGATTTGTGCCGCAGAGGTTTTTCGGGGATGTGTGTTAGAGATCTTCGGGATTGAGTTTCCGATTGATCTGATTCCTATTGCGATGGGTGATGTTTGTGTCATTGTCGGCATGGACTGGTTGAGCCGATTCGGCGCGATTATCGACTGTGAGCGTCAGCTGGTGACTATACGAGACCCTAGTGGGGGAGTTCTTTCGGTGTACGGTGAGGGTACACGTTCGGGATCAGCCTTTTGTTCGGCCGCCAGGGCGAGACAGTGTCTACAGCAGGGCTGTAAGGGTTTTGTGGCGTATGTGATGGATACGCGAGCGACTTCCGAGAGACCGAGTTCAGTTGGGGAGGTACCGGTGGTATGTGAGTTTCCAGATGTCTTTCCCGAGGAGCTGCCGGGAGTACCTCCTGTGAGGCAAGTAGAGTTTGGTATTGATTTGGTTCCGGGGGCTGCGCCTATAGCTAAGGTGCCTTATCGTCTTGCACCTCCAGAGATGCAAGAGTTATCCTCGCAGCTTCAGGAGCTGCTGGGGAAGGGATTTATTCGGCCGAGCAGCTCGCCGTGGGGAGCACCTATTCTGTTTGTCAAGAAGAAGGATGGTTCACACCGGATGTGTATTGATTACCGGGAGTTGAACAAGCTGACGGTCAAGAACCGTTACCCGTTGCCGAGGATCGACGATTTATTTGATCAGTTGCAGGGAGCATCTTGGTTTTCCAAGATCGATTTGAGGTCGGGATATCATCAGGTGAGGGTGCGAGATGAGGACGTCCAGAAGACAGCTTCCAGGACACGTTATGGGCATTATGAGTTTGTGGTGATGCCTTTTGGGCTCACCAATGCCCCGGCAGTGTTCATGGATCTCATGAACAGGGTATGTAGGCCGATGTTGGATCGGTCGGTGATTGTATTTATCGATGATATTCTGGTGTATTCGAGATCTAGGGAGCAGCATGAGGAACATTTGAGGGAGGTCCTTGGGGTACCGAGATCGGAGAAGCTTTATGCAAAGTTCTCCAAGTGTGATTTCTGGTTACGGGAGGTCCAGTTCCTAGGACATCTCGTTAACCAGGAAGGGATTCTGGTCGATCCGGCCAAGGTTGAGGCGGTGATGGGTTGGGAGGTGCCAAAGTCACCCTCTGAGATCAGGAGCTTCCTTGGATTAGCAGGGTATTATCGGAGATTCATCAAGGATTTCTCCAAGATCGCAGTGCCGCTCACCAGGTTGACCCGGAAGGGTGTTGCATTCTCATGGGGTCCCGAGCAGCAGACCTCCTTTGAGACACTTCGCCAGAGGTTGTGCGAAGCCCCGGTATTAGCTCTCCCTGAAGGGATGGAGGATTTTGTAGTATATTGTGATGCATCGATTTTGGGGTTGGGTGTGGTGTTGATGCAGAGGGGTCATGTGATAGCATATGCATCGAGGCAGCTGAAGCCTCATGAGACGAGATATCCCACGCATGATTTAGAGTTGGGGGCAGTAGTGTTCGCCCTCAAGATTTGGCGCCACTACTTATATGGGGTTCGATGTACGATATACACGGACCATAAGAGCTTGAAGTACTTGATGGATCAGCCCAATCTAAACATGCGTCAGAGGAGGTGGTTAGATGTGGTCAAGGATTATGATTGTGAGATCCTGTACCACCCGGGCAAGGCCAACGTGGTGGCCGATGCGTTGAGCCGCAGGGCGGAGAGCACTCCATTGCGAGATGTATGTTTGAGATTGACTATGATAGCTCCGGTATTGGATGCCATTCGTGGGGCACAGGCTGAGGCTGTGCAGCCGGAGATGCAGAAGAGGGAACGGGTCGTTGGTTTGGTTTCAGAATTCGTTACGGATGGGCGAGGGCTTATGACTTTTCAGGGTCGGATTTGGGTACCGTTCGTGGGTGGTACGCGCACTTCCTTGATGGAGGAGGCTCATCGGTCGAAATTTTCGATCCATCCGGGGGCTACGAAGATGTATTTGGATTTGAGGAGAGAGTATTGGTGGCCCTGTATGAAGAGGGACGTCGCATGGTTCGTTGAGAGGTGCTTGACCTGCCGTAGGGTTAAGGCCGAGCACCAGAGACCGCATGGCAAGTTGCAGCCATTGGAGGTTCCCGAATGGAAATGGGAACAGATCACTATGGATTTCATCACCAAATTGCCGAGAACTGCCAGGGGAGTTGATGCAATTTGGGTGATTGTGGATAGGATGACGAAGAGCGCTCACTTCCTTGCCATCAGTGAGAGTTCTTCAGCAGAGAAGTTGGCAGAGTTATATGTGAGAGAAGTGGTATCTCGGCATGGGGTGCCGATCTCGATTGTTTCAGACCGTGATGTGCGCTTTACTTCCAGATTCTGGAAGAAATTTCATGAGGAGTTGGGTACTAGATTGCATTTTAGTACCGCATATCATCCCCAGACAGACGGTCAGAGTGAGCGGACGATTCAGACGCTTGAGGACATGCTTCGAGCATGTGTGTTAGATTTTGGGGGTAGCTGGGATGCGTATCTACCCTTGGCAGAGTTTTCCTACAACAACAGCCATCATTCGAGCATTGGTATGCCACCCTTTGAGCTGTTGTATGGTAGGAGGTGTCGGACCCCCATTTGCTGGGGAGAGGTCGGGCAAAGAGTGATGGGCAGTACCGAGATCGTGCTTCAGACGACAGAGCAGATTCAGCAGGTCAGACAGAGGTTATTGACCGCCCAGAGTCGACAGAAGAGTTATGCAGACAGACGCCGGTCCGAGCTTGAGTTTCAGGTCGGCGACTTCGTTCTCCTGAAGGTCTCTCCTTGGAAAGGAGTGATTCGATTCAGGAAGAGGGGCAAGTTGGGGCCCCGGTATATTGGGCCATTTCGTGTGATTGCGAGGGTAGGCCGGGTAGCCTATCGTTTGGAATTGCCAGCAGAGTTGGGGCAAATCCACGACACTTTTCATGTGTCGCAATTGAGGAAATGTATTGCCGATGAGTCGGCAGTAGTTCCATTAGAGGATATTCAGGTGGATGCGAGCCTGAATTATGCCGAGAGACCAGTAGCCATCAGAGATCGGAAGATCAAGGTTCTGAGGAACAAGGAGGTACCTTTGGTGTTGGTTCAGTGGCAACACCGGAAGGGATCAGAGATGACCTGGGAGCCGGAGCGCGAGATGCGGGCTCAGCATCCGGAGCTATTTTAGAGCGAGACTTCGAGGGCGAAGTCTAATCCTAGTGGGGGAGAATTGTAACAGCCCGGATCTCCAGGTATTTTATTGCTTTAATATTTTGAGTTTTGAGAAGGGACTCGGCGAGTTGGAGCTCAGACTCGCCGAGTAGGGTCGCGATTCTGGACGTGGGATTCGTTCGGACTCGGCGAGTCCAGGATATGGACTCAGCGAGTCCACGCTGTTTAATGAAACCCTAATTTCTCGGGTTTGGGACCTATTTAAATGGCCTTATGGCCGTCATTTGCATCCATCAGTCCATAGAGAGAAACCCTAAACGTGTTTTAGCGATTTGAGAGTGAAAGGAGGCATTTCTTGACATTTGTGTGTTGTTTAGCAAAGAAGAAGGAGACTCTAGGCAAGAGGAGGCAAAGGGGACTGCTATTTGGTGGATTTGAAGCTTGTCCCTTCAATCTAAAGGTATAATTTCGACCCATCTCCTGTTTTGTGAAGTATAATCGATTTTAGGGTTTCTTGTGGTTTTGTTGAGTTGATTTGATGGCCAAATAGTCCCATGCTAGTGATGAGACTTCGGATCTGGATCCATAGAGGTCCAGAGAGCCTCATTCTTCGAGCTTTATAGAGAGCAATGGAGGTCATGACCTTGTGTAGTGAGATTTGTTGAAGATTCTTCATAATTAGTCATATAGAGGTTGTTCATGCATCAAGACTGGGACTTTACGTGATGAATCAGTCTAGGAGGGCCAGATCTATGAATTGTTGGAGTAGATCTGACCTTAGAAGCAAGTTTGAGTGATTGCATGGAATGGACTCGCCGAGTCCGATGAGCAGACTCGGCGAGTAGCTTGAAGATTGCCTTGGACCGGCCAGTGAGTGGTCCAGTCGAGTCAGGAGTTGACCCAGTGAGTCAGGGTGAGTTGGAGAGGATTGTCATGTGGTCTGAGTCGAGCTGGGACTCGCCGAGTCGTTCTTGAGACTCGGCGAGTTGAGTCGGGGTGGCCCCGCGATTCTTCCAGGTGGAACTCGTCGAGTCAGGGGGAGTACTCGACGTGTAGAAAGGGAATCCTAGAGAGTGGTGAGAACGTCTAGACTCGCCGAGTTGCCGTGTGCACTCGCCGAGTCCGGTCAAAGTTGACCGTTGACCGTTGACCATTGACTTGTGTTGACTTCTTAGGGATAGTCAACCTTAGAGATAAAAGTGTTAATTAGAGTCTTGTGATGTCATAGGAGGATTAGAGCTCGGAGGATCGAGCACGAGGGATTTCCAGGGATCGTGAGATACCGAGACGCGCGAGGTGAGTCTTCTCACTATACTTTACCTTGAGTCGGTAATCAGAGTTATGTGTTAGTGTATGTATGTTATGTGCATGTTATGTGTTGTACTGCATTATTTCTATGTGATTTATGCTGTGCATGTTTATAGAGTTGGAACCGGAAGGTTCACAGAGTTAGAACCTGAGGGTTCACAGAGTTGGGTGTACGGACCCATAGAGTTATGGCCTCGAGTGGCTAATATGTGTTTTATGTGTGGTATTTTGGGGAACTCACTAAGCTTCGTGCTTACAGTGTTAGTGTTGTTGTTTCAGGTACTAGCGATGACCGTGGGAAGGCGCCGGCTTGATCTGTACACACGCAGGGGACTTTGATATATTTACATTGATCTTGGGATTTTTGTGTAATGAGAATTGAGATTTAAAATCTGATGTTTTATGGAAAATGAATGAGAAATGTTTCTATAAATTGTGAAAAATAAATTTTTAAAATTTTCGGTGTTACAACTTAATACAATTTCAGCCAACGGACAAGCAATGCGTACCCCTTCACAACAGGTATGTAGGCCTAATATTTGAACTATGGGGTAAATTACACTAATCGTCCCTCTTGCACATGCCAGAAAACATGTTTAGTTCCTATTTTTAAAAATTAACTAGGACCGTCCCTTGTTTGGTTAAAGCTTACATGTTTCATCCCTCGTTAATTTAATTTTGCACGCTTCATCCCTTATAGTACCTGAAATGACCATTATGCCCTTTTGGTATTTATTTTTTGATTAATTAATTGTTCTTATTGTTGTTAATTGAAAAAAAAAGAATATATATTATGACCCACTTAATCTCTTTATTTCCTTTCAAATTCATTTAATGTTCTTCAAGATCCCGATCACCATATTCGTTCACAAACCCGGTTCCTGGCACCACCTCCGGTCACCATCTCCGTCTATAGACTTAGTGCACGGCAGCAGCTCCGGTCACCATCTCCGTCCATAAACTCGAAGTTGCGACTCAAATACAAAACAAAAATCCAATCTACAACTTAAACCAAAAACAAAAATCAAAACTGACGAATTAAACCCTCACCTAGTATTCCGACGACGCTTTCAAACTCTTACCCTCTAGTATTCCGGCGATGACATCTATGTGTGAGATCGAGTTGTCAAGAGCTCGAGGATTGGGTTTTCAAATCTAGTTTTTAGCTACGATGGTGGTTGTCGGATCCATGGCCTCGTTCCACACTTGAAATCTGCACCACCATGGAAATCAACCCTCACCTCACCCACCCTGGTTGCCGGTTTAAAGCTCAAGACCACCACCGTCCTTCCATCGAGCACCTGTTTCACCTCCTCCTTATACCATCTGTTACTTGGAAAATAACCATAAACCACCACCTCCTTCACCAACAACATCTTTGTGTACAAACACCAACTGATAACTGAAACATCCCAAAATTACAGTCTAAAAATTTCGTTTTAAATCAGTAATAAAACCATATTCATCGACGTCATATAAGAATCATAAACAATATATCTCAAAATATCATAACAACTGTCAAATATATCAGAGTATAAACATCCCAGGCTGAACAAATGGTGTGTGCACTGCAATCTTCCCGAGCTCCTCTTTTGAAAACTGAGTACCTGAAACCAAAACTGAAACTGTAAGCACGAAGCTTAGTGAGCTCCCCCAAACTACCACATACCATACAATAACATGTAAACACATACTGGGCATTGCCCTCTGCATCGGACCCAAGTCCGGAAACTGCATCGGGCCGAAGCCCGGACTAACTGGGGCCTTGCCCCCTGCATCGGACCGAAGTCCGGAAAATGCATCAGGCCGAAGCCCGGACTAACTGGGGCCTTGCCCCCTGCATCGGACCGAAGTCCAGAAACTGCATCGGACCCAAGTCCGGAAACTGCATCGGGCCGAAGCCCGGACTAACTGGGACCTTGTCCCCTGTATCGGACCGAGGTTCGGAACTGACTGATCATAGCATAACATAAACACATATCAACTAGTATAAAACACACATATACTGCATACTGCATCGGGCCGTAACCCGGAACACATAACACATAAATCCTGTCTGAGCCACGAAGGCATCAAACATACTAACTACTGCATCAGACTAAAATCCGGAAACTATTGCTAGCTAAACGGGCCGGCATTGTGGCCTTAGACCCGTTCCTACTGGAAGGAAACTCACCTCACACTGCTGAAGTCCCGTAGACACAATCCCACAATGCTGAAGTCCCGCAAACTCAACCCCAGCTGTTGGATGACAGATTCCCGAACTGTCAACACCAAGATAACACCCAATTAATAATTGGGTTCTAACACATAACTATAAATACATACTTTGGGTATTTACTACATTACCCCTAGCTTGGTTTACCCAAGCCCAAGGCCCAATCCATAGGCCCAAAGTCAACTAGGGATCAAAGCCCAACATATGGCCCAATTTTCCAAATTGGGCCCAAGCCTCTACATGGACTTCCCTGAAGGCCCGATTGCTTGGTCCAGTCCAACATGTCTCATTCTATGGGCCCAATATCATACAACTCTCTAAGCCCAAACTATGGCCCAATTTTCCAAATTGGGCCCAATCCTTCATATGAGCCTTACCCTAGAGCCCAACTAATTACTCTAGTCCATTTGATTATTCTTGGATGGCCCAACACAAGGCCCAAGTGAAATTAGGGTTTCTCATAAAATAATAATTAGGGTTAAGTGTTTCTCACTTAACCCATTAAGGGCTTAACCCACTAAGGACTTAATTCATTAAGTCCATTATTGCTTAGATTGATTTATGCCAATGATTATTATTCAATATTTCACTTGTTAAATAATTCTCGTGTGTCTTGATAATTTCTTAAATATTAGTATTTTCTCAATTAGCCCATTAAGGACTTAGTCCATTAAGTCCTTTATTCTACTAGATAAATGACATGAAATAGTTTGGGCTTAATTCACAATCCAAACCCAATGGCCCATAAGTGGGTCCAAATAAGTCCAAGGCCCAAATACTCATAATTAGGGTTTTCCACCCAAACATGGCCCAATAGGCCCAAAACTAATCTCTAAGCCCATTAGGGTTTTCTAGCGAGGCACCACCTACTACCACCTCGGGTAGTGGTGATCAATGGCGGCTCACGGCGGCGGCCACCACCTTACGGTGGTGGTTATTATTATTATTATTATTATTATTATTATTATTATTATTATTATTATTATTCCATGCTAATTACAGATACAAGGTTTTATCCAAAATAACACACACTCACTAATTAAACACACACACTATACTAAATAATCACACACCCGCAACCACCTAAGGGTGGCCGGCGGTGGCGCTCGGCGGCAGCGGCGGCAGAAGGTGGTTGTGAATCTCTTTCGGTTTCCCTGCCCAAACAAGAATCCATACCACATTAGACTTAGAAAATATGTTCATACACCCGCTAAACCACGCACACAACCACCTCTCCATGGTGGCTGGTGGCAGCAAAATAGATAACAAGGCGGCAGCCACCATGGTGGTGTTTCTCGGGTATTTCCGGCCAATCAACACACCTGCCCCACCACAAATGCCTATAGCAACATGAATGAGCGAACACATACCCCCACAGCCACACCAAGGTGGTGGACGTCGCCGGAAAAGTTAGTAATGGCGACTACGAAGGGCAGTAGTGGCAGAAACACTGCATACAGCTCCGACGAACCGAAAAGGAACGAAAGGGCAGGAGAGTTAGGTTGCGATTCGACTTTACTGAGAGGTTCAGGTTGTTCGCCGCCCGCTGTTCGTCGTTCACAGCTTGCACTCCAGCCTCGACAATCTTCCCTGCTATCTTCAACGTCTTCAGCAGCTGCGAGCAATGTAACAGTGGCACTCGCCAACAAGGCAGCAAGCGGAACCGGTGGCTCACGACGGTGTCACGGAGGCGGCAGGCGTCGACGTTTGAGGCTTCATCTGGTCGGAGCGCAAGGGAGAAACCGATGATGGCGGCTAAAGGAGTGGAGGGGTGGCGGCCGACACTTCTCTAGTGTTAGGGTTCACAATTGATTCATTGGAATATACATATATACCCGGTCCTTATACAAATTTCCCATAAATACAATTCTGGTCCCTCCTTCCTTCTTTTCTTTCAAAATAAGTTCATATTTTACACTTTTAACCCTGCCTTGCGAAATCTTTACAAATTGAATCTAAAACTTACATTTAAGCCCTAATCCTATAAATTTCTTTCATAATAGATCCCTGCATTACCAATAAACCCTTTAGCCCTTAATTCTTTCAATTTAATCTCGATCTTACTCTTTTAACCCCCGACTTCTAAAATTCTTCACAAATTAGTACGAGACTCACATTTACTAATTTATTTAAATAAACGGGGCGTTACAATAACAACTCCAATTCGAAAACCACCTAACCAGTAACCTCATCACCCCAACAACTTCCACTGGAAACCCCACCTGCAAGAACTTCAAACACCAACTACAGAATCTCGAATAATCACCATTACTACACAAATACAACCAGTCGACCTCCTTTTTGTAAATCTGTAACCCTCTCGCTAGATGGAGAGGTGGTCCAATGACTTGGTTTCCAGTGAAGGCAATAGGAAAAGGGGAAATGAAAGGGGGAGGGGTGGATTGGGGTGAGGCGTGGTGATGAGGGCTTTATTCTGTTGTCGGAGATGTCTTGGAGTGGCCGGAGATATCTTCGAGTCGCCGGAGTATTGGAGTCGACGGTGATGGCAGTGGTGATGAAGGAAGAGACGAGGTTTGAAGGTGCTTAGATTTAGAGTCAATTTCTTTTTCTAAAGGGCAACAAATAATTATTTTTTATGATAAAAAATCAAAAAATCAATAATAAATAACAAATAAATAGAAAATAAACCAAAAAATAAATAATTAAGGGCAAAACGGTCTTTTTATGTTCGGAGGGACTAAGTGTGCAAGAAGAAACACATCCAGGGACGGTCCGAGTTAAATTTTGAAAATATAGACTAAACACGCTTTCTGACATATGCACGAGGGACGATTGGTGTAATTTATCCTTGAACTATGTGGTATGGAATATGTGTAACCTTCTTCCTGTTAAACGAAATATGGTTTCTATAACTTTCCAGACATTTTATTTTCAATTCAAAGAACCTTTATATGATTGCAACACATGCTACAAAATATTACAAACTAGCAAATTAAAATATGAAAAATTTATACGAACAAAATCAAAATTATCGTAAAAAAGTATTTTGATTTTCACAAGTTGATACATGTTAAAAATATTACCAACTTCTACAACTTCTAATTTTCGTCTATAAACATAAAATACAAATATAGAGTTAAATAAGTAACCGATTCGGGTATATTCTTTTTGTTTCCAGCCATCGTTTTCGATGAGAATTTGTTAACCTCTTGATAAAAAAAGTTGTGTAAAAATGAAATAAGAAAAAATGGTTTATATATGCTTCAAACTAAATTGGGCCTTAGCCCCTTAAGATTTTCGCAGTCAAATGAATTAATATTCACAATCAACGGGCGGAAAACAACTTCATTTTTGCAAAAAAGAATTCAAAGCCACCTCGATTTTTCACATATGACGGCAGACGGCCTACACAAATTATGGTTTTTATTTTTTTTTTAATTTTTTATTTATTTTTTATTTTTTATAATCTATTTGTTTGAAGAGCTTTTGGAAGATTAACTATTATAGTCTTTTTCTCTAACAATGATAAAAATTAGCAGTAAAATACAGATGGCCTCAAACTGTTAAGGATAATACTTTTATTGTCGCTATAATATATACTAGGTGTGAGATCCGTGTATTATACGGGTTGATTTTAAAAAAAATGAAACATTAAAGTAAAGTGTAAACACAAAATATTTTTTAGTGTACAACTTTAAAATAAGAAAGGAATAAACGTATTTATTGCAATTTAATATCATATATATAATATTTAATACTTTACATGTATATGATTTTAATTTTAAAAATCGAAACAAATCAAAAATTGACAAGTGGATAATATATATTTCAAAAATACTACAAAATGACAAGTGTCAAAACTCATGAGAGATTGACATGTGGCAAAAAAAACTTTCATTTATTAAGGAGGATTTTTCTCTAACAATGATAAAAATTAGCAGTAAAATACAGATGACCTCAAACTGTTAAGGATAATACTTTTATTGTCGCTATAATATATATTAGCCGGATAAAAACTATTATCCAAAAATATTATTCTTTTAAGTAACTTTAAAGACCGCCTCAAACTATTAGTTGCAAATTAGCGAAATAATCTAATATATTATTAGCATTCTGTCAAGGAGTCGATTTCAGACCCGTACGACTTTAGTAATCTTGCCGTTAAAGATACTAAGTAAGCTGGAAATTAGAACGGAGGTTGAATAGGCAACACTTGCAAATTAGAAAATCCTGGAATCTCTTTGTATTGATAAGGAAATTCGTGATGTACAAATTAGCCCTGTCAAAAGTACCCGTTACCCGAATTACCCATCCGATTTTTTCGGGTAACGGGTAAATCGGGTATCGGGTTAATTTTTTCGGGTAAGTGGATAACCCGAATTTTTTTCAGGTCGGGTAAAGGGTAAGTTGTTTGGGTTTCGGGTATACCCGATTACCCGAAATATATATAAGAAATAATGTCCCTTTATGTGTTTATCTAACCCTTCCAATTCCCAAATCCCAATTTCCCTCGTTGAGGCTCGTTCTATTTTCCCCACGTCAAAAAACCCTCGTACCTCGTCAGCTCTTCGTTGGTATTCGTCAACAATGGATGACTACATTGAAGTAGAAGATGAGATGATTGAAGTTGACAACCCAACCAATAATCAAGTTCCACAAGAAAAATACAAAAAAAAAATAATAATAAAAAATTCAACCCAAGATCGAAAGTTTGGAAAGAATACTTGATATCTCAAATATTATTGAGTAAAAAATCTCAATGTTCAAAGTTTAACACGACATACTTATTTCATTACATTTATTTTTAGGAGCCATTCAAAAATTAAAAAAAAAATTTAAAAATCGGGTAGTACCCGAATTACCCTTACCCGGCCCATTACCCGAATTTAATTTGGGTATGGTAAGGGGTATATTTTTTTATATGAAAAACCCGAATTACCTGACCCGAATTACCCAAAACCCAAAATTTTTACCCGATAACACCCCTAGTACAAATGTACAAATACAAAAAAAGGTTGGGGCCTTTATATAGAGGCTTGGAATACAAGGATACATGTAATTCCAATAGACAAGTAAACCAACATCCAAAGGAAAATGAAAGGACACAATCTAGAAGCTCTCTATCTAATGGGTTGGATTAGACCCATAACTAATTGGACTTAGGCTTGGGTTTTAACACCCTCTCCTACTCGATTTCATCAAGTACTCGTCGCGTCTTCTTGGTAGTGTCAGATCATATCTTCAAACTGGTACAACGCGTCTTCTCGTTCCTAGCTTGACTCTTTTTCTCCTTCGCATTTCCATCGTATAGTATATTCTTTGTAGTCTGGTAACCCTTTGCTTCCGAATTACCCAATCTGCCAAGATACAATCAATCTCTTTGTTAAATTCGTTTGTGATAATGGTGGGTGCCCGTTTGGACTTGCTTCTGTTGGGATCGCCTTTATCTCCATGATACCGTTTCAATCGGCTAACATGTACTACAGGGTAAACCTTGGGTCAAACGTTTCTGAGTTTGGAAATAGCTTGTGGCAATGTTGTCTCTCTTGACGATGAACTAGCTTCCAAACATATAGTGTCGCTAAATGCGCAAGCAATGTAACATAGTTGTCATTTCTTTTTCCTCCACCTGCACCGTATATTGTCTTTTTGTCTCGTTGAGCTTGCAACTTTCATAGACAATGGGATGTCCTTCCTGCGTCAGTGCACCACCTATAGAAAAATTAAAAGCGTCAGTGTGAACTTTAAAGGGGGCATTTATAGTCTAGTAATTTCATAACCAGCTCATGTATTACAACTTTACTCAAATCTAAAAGAATTTTTACAATCTCTGGTCCAATCCAGTGCTTTGTTCTTCTTTAACAGTTATGTCAAAGAAGTTGTTATGGTTGAATATCCTTGGATAAACTTTCGGTAATAGTTCAACAACCCAAAGAAGGTGCACAATTATGGAATCTTCTTTGGGGCCTTCTTTTCATGGTATGAGTTTACCTTTATCAGATCCATCATTAACTTCCTTACTTAGATATGATGCCCAAGCAAATTTACATCCTGTAATGAAAATAGCATTTTTTCCATCTTCAAATACAAGTTGTTTTCCCTCAACACCTGGAGGACTTGTCGCAGGTGTTGCTATTGTTCTTTAAGAGTCTTGCTATACACCGCTATATCATCCAAGTAGACCACCACAAACCAATCCATGCAGGGATGAAAGATTTTGTTTATAAGGGTGTAAAATGTTGTCGGGGCGTTTGTAAGCCCAAAATCCATGACAAGGAATTCATATGAACTATATCTTGTGATGCAAGCAGTGTGTGGTTAATCCCCTTACATAATACAGACTTGGTTGTATCTCGATCTAAGATCTAAATTCGAGAAGAACTTGGCAGTGCCCATCTGGTCGAAGAGATCAGCTATTAGTGGAATTAGGTACCGGTTTTCGTTGTGACTTTGTTGAGGGCCTGAGAATTTATGCACATTCGTAGGGATCATGTTTTTCTTTTTCTAGAACAACACCGAGGCACCGAGACGAGCTTGAGATGGTTGAATATAACCGGTTTCAAGAAGTTCTACAACCTGTTTTCACAATTCTACGAACTTTAAGGAGCTATCCGGTAAGGGCTCATTGCTAGGGTCTTTGCTCCTAGTTTCAGATCAATATGGTGGTCTAGTTCTCGCCGTGGGGTAATTGTTTTGGAAGTACTGATGGAATCACATCTTGATACTCTTTCAAAACCTGCTGGATCAAATTAGGTAACTCCTCCATGAGGAAATTCTCATTTTCTACACATCTCTCGGATCGCTACAACATAACACCTAGTTTCTTTTACTCCCTTCTCAAATTGTATTTCCAAAATTAGAGATGCATCCTCCTTTGTACATCTCAAGCGATTCACTTGGATGTGGTTATTATCAAGGAAAATAAGGGAGCTCACGGAAGGAATCGGGAAGATTTTAGCTTTTCGAAAGATAGACAACCCCAATAATATCCTAAAATTGAACTAATGGTGAATGTTATATCTATAAATTGATAACAGAGTGAATATGGAGGAAGGATCTTCCAATTTTCAATATTCCTTTACAAGCACAATACATGAATATTTATACAGGGGAATTGATACCGACGTATTTTTCCTTGGGCTTAATTCTAGGATCAGGGCCGGCCCTAAGGTTGTGCAAATTATGCAGCCGCACAGGCCCCGAAAAAAATAGGGCCTGAATTTTAGCAAAAAATTTCTACTTAATATATGTATATATATTAATTTGTTCAAACAAGAAAACAAAGTTTACTTAGCTCAGCCGGCCAAAGCGCTCGTTTATGTCTTACATTTTTTTGTTTGGCGTTAGTTCGATCCCAGGTATATCAATTTTACATCTTTTTTAACTATGAAGTTACATTCTTGACCCTTCAAATTTAATAATTGTTTTTCATTTAGTAAATTAATTTCCATAAGTTGCAATTTTAACATTTCTAACTTTGATAAATTTACATTTGGTTTCATTTAATCAATTTAATAATTTTTTTTTTTATTTTTGCGTTAGTGTGATGAATTTTATTAAGAAAAACAATTTTTTTTATTAAATTGATTAAATGGAACCAAATGTAAATTTATTAAAGTTAGAAAGGTTAAAATTACAACTTAACTAAATGAAAAACAATTATATATATATATATATATATATATATATATATATATATATATATATATATATATATAAAGGGCCCATATTTTATTATTCGCACAAGGCCTTCAATATTACATGACCGGCCCTGTTTAGGATCTAATAATATCTTTACTATAATTAACAAATCTTATCTAATTTTACATATTGCTCTCGCTAACACTCCCCCTCAAGGTGGAGAATGTATATATAACATTCCCAGCTTATCAAGAGAGCACTCAAACACTCTCCCACATACTGCTTTCGTTAACATATCTGCCGGTTGATCTTCTGAGCTTACATGTGGCAATTCTATTGTTTTTCGCTCCAGGTGATCCTTCAAGAAATGCCTGTCAATTTCAACATGCTTAGTCCTGTCATGTTGAACAGGATTATTGGCTATCTTCACAGCTGATTCGTTATCACAGTAAAGTTTAATAGGGCTCATTAGAGATACACCAATGTCTCGAAGAATTCGCTTTATCCACAGTAGTTCGCATACACCATTCACCATTCCTCTATAGTCAGCTTCTGCATTTGATCTTGAGACCACCTTTTGTTTCTTACTTCTCCAAGTAACCAAATTACCTCCAACAAAAGTGAAATACCCTGAAGTAGATTTACCATCTGTTCGGTCACCTGCCCAATCTGCATCAGTGTATCCCTTCAAACTACGGTCTTGATTCCTCCCAAAAAACAACCCTTTCCCAGGAGTAGCTTTAAGATATCTAAGAATTCGATATACTGCCTTCATATGTTCTTCACTAGGAGCATGCATGAATCTGCTGACAACACTCACAACGTATGAAATGTCAGGCCTCGTGTGTGACAAGTAAATAAGTTTTCCAACAAGCTTTTGGTATCTCTCTTTATTGGTTGGGACTTGATTTGGTAATATGGCTAGTCGATGATTTGTTTCAATCGGTGTGTCAATGGGCTTACAATCAAGCATCCCAGTTTCTGCTAATAGGTCTAAAATATCTTTCCATTGGCACATATTGATCCCAGTTTTTGACCTTGATACTTCAATACCCAAGAAATACTTAAGCTCACCCAAGTCCTTTAATTCAAATTCAGTGGCAAGCATTGCTTGAAGTTTAGCTATTTCTTCATCATCATTGCCTGTTACTACCATATCATCTACGTACACTACAAGAACTGTGATTTTCTTGTTTTTATTTTTGACAAACAAGGTATGGTCTGCATCACTTTGTTTGTATCCAGTCTTCTTCATGAACGCCGAGAATCTACCAAACCAAGCTCGAGGTGATTACTTCAGCCCATACAACGCCTTTTTTAGCTTACAAACTTTCCCATTAAAATTCATACCTGGCGGAGCCTCCATGTAGACTTCTTCTTCTTCTAGATACCCGTTTAGAAACGCGTTTTTTACATCCAATTGTCTCAAGGACCAGTTTTCGTTAGCTGCTATGGAAAATAGCACTCTTATTGTATTCATCTTTGCCACCTAGGCAATGGTATCTCTGTAGTCAATTCCGTATTTCTGTGTGTACCATTTTGCCACGAGTCTTGCCTTGAACCGATCGATATTTCCACTTGAATCTAACTTCACAGTAAATATCCATCTGCACCCAACTACTTTCTTTTCATAAGGTAGCGTTACAAGCTCCCACGTATGATTTTTAATTAGGGCGTCTATCTCTTCCTTGATTGCCTTCTTCCATCTTTCATCTTTCATAGCTTCATGTACGTCCCGTGGTATCAAAACAGTGGACAAACCATTAATTATCACCATGTTGGAGCTAGCTAAGCGATGTTGTGAGACATAATTACCAATAGGGTACTTAGCTTTTTCCTTCAAGTCAGCTTGGTATTGCGCCTTTGGAATTCCTCGAGTACTTCTTACAAGAAAACGTGATTCAAAGTTACCGCCAGCGGGTACCTGATCTTGGACTGCATGTTCTTGGGCTTGTGATTCGTTTTCCTGGTTTTGGGCTGCATATTCTTGGTTTTGTGATTCGTTTTCCTACACAACATCAGACGTAACACTTTCATTATTAGTTAGATTGTTAGTTTGATCCAGCCCATGAATAGTATCATCGTCATCAGGTTCCGGTTCGATCTCTACTTCGTGGTCCGGTTCGTCTTGATGATCGGTATCTTGAACATGAGTATTAATTTCACCCACTTCAGTGTCAAAAGAGTTTACTTCTTCGTTTCTCTCCCCCCTGAAGTGAACTCTCATCTTGAAAGAACTGTAAGGTTTCATGAAACGACACATCACGGGATACATATATCTTATTTTCGATTGGATTGTAGCGCCGATAACCCTTTTTATGAGTAGCGTATCCAATGAACACGCATCTCATAGCTCTTGGTTCAAGTTTCCCTATATTTTAATGAACATATGCCGTACACCCAAATCTTCGTGGCTCAAGTCCAAGATTAATATGTTGTTGTACAAACTCTTGAAGTTTTTCCAAAGGCGTGGAAAAATCAATAACACGAGAAGACATTCTATTCATGAGATATGTTGCGGATCGAACTGCCTCACCCCATAAATTTCGCGGTACGTTCATATCGAACAAAGAGGCCCGTACAATTTCAAGAATTTGTCTATTTCTTCGTTCAACCAGTCCATTTTGCTGGGGAGTTCTGGCACAAGAAGTTTGATGCCGGATAGAGTTTTCTTGGCAAAAACATGTCATGGCATGATTTATGTACTCACCTCCATTATCAGACTGTAATATTTGGATATCTCTCCTATATTCAGTATTGATCAGGTGATGTAGTTCTTTGAATGCAAACAATACATCCCCTTTATTTTTCAGCAAAGAAATCCAAATCATCCTAGTACACTCATCAACAAAAGTCACAAAATAACGAGCTCTACGGGGAGTGGAGATTGGGGCAGGCCCCCATACATCTGAATGTATTTTTAAAAAAGGAACAAAGACTTTATTATCACTAGGAGTATATGAAATTCTTGTGTTCTTTGCCAATTCACAAATACCACATTTAAAATCACTTTCATGAAGATTCAAAAATAAATTCGGTTTCAACTTTTTCAAATAACTAAAAGATAAATGTCCTAGACGACGGTGCCATAACATCGCCATAGGCTTATTCCCCTTCTTTATTCCAGTATGAAATGCCTGACTCTTATGATTCTCTTCAAGATAATATAACCGCCCCCTTCTAGTACCATAGCCAAGAATCTTGTGTGTCTCTATGTCCTGAAACACACAATCATTTGGCCAGAAAGTTACATAACAATTCAATGCTTTTGTGATTTGGCTAACTGAGAGTAGGTTAGAAGACAAAGATGGAACAACAAGAACTGAGTCCAGGTTCATAGAACTTGACACCTGTAGCACCCCTTCACATTTCACTTTTTCAAGTTCCCCACTCGCAGTATGTATTATACTTTGTTTAGGTGCATGTAAAGTTGTCAAAAGGTTTTTATCATTTATCATGTGGTCAGTAGCACCTATGTCAATTATCTAATTACTAATTTTTGTTTGGTTTTGACAAGACATACCAGAGTCAGTTGTACTGGTGTGTGCAGCCATCAAAGTTTCTTGAGTAGAGGTGACAACTGTAGCTTGACTTAGCTTTTTTCTAGGTTTCTTCGTGAAGTCCCACCACTCCGGATAACCTATGATCTCGTAACACCTTTGCTTTGAGTGGCCTTCTTCTCCACAGTGAGTACATGTAAACAAGTTTTTCTTCGCATTCGAGTTCTTTCCCTTTGAAGGGCCGTTGCGTGAGACCATATGCACCAAGCTATCAGGTTCAACTTTTGGTTCTTCCATGGTTTGTCTTTGGCTGGAGTCTCTTCGAATCTAAGCGTAGCTAGACTCCAAACTCATAGGTGGGTCTTTCCTTAGGATTTCACTTCTAGCTAGGTTAAGCTCAGAGTCCAACCCAGCCAAAAATATGTATACACGGAGACGAGTCATTGTCTTATTTTCGGACACAGTGCCTTTGACAGTCTCTTCTTGCGTAGTAATTTGGGTATCGATTTCTTGGAAGATGCTCACCAATTCGTTGTAGTATGTAGGTAACGCACGTCCATTCTGCCGGGTGTTGAAAGACCGGCGGTTCAATTCGAATAGCTGAGTTTCATCACTTCTGTCGTAGAATGTTTTCCCGACGACCTCCCAGATTTCAGCCGCCATCTGAAGTCGGATAAAGCGGCGGATCAGGGACGGGTTCATGGAATCAATCAGCCAGCTCTTGACACGATTGTTGTCGATCAGCCAAGATTCGAGTTGTTTCTCATCGCCGTTGGTTGGATTCGGTGTTTTTCCGGTGATAAAATCGGACTTGTTATGTGCCCCGATGCGCATCTCCATTAACTGAGACCACAACGGGTAGTTCGTATCGTCGAGGGTAATTCCGGTAGGGAATGATGCGTCCTGGACATTCTGGACGATCACTGGGTTTGAGTTGGAAGAGTTTTCTTTGTCGCCCATTCATAGATCTTCGATTCGAGGGATTCAGATCAAGTTCAACACTCTTTGGAAGGATCTGATACAATATAGATTGATAACAGCGTGAATATGCAGGAAGGATCTTCCAATTTTCAATATTCCTTTACAAACACAATACATGAATTTATACAGGGGAATTGATACCGACCTATTTTTCCTTGGGCCTTAATTCTAGGATCTAATAATATCTTTACTATGATTAACAAATCTTATCTAATTTTACATATTGCTCTCGCTAACAATATCATTTGTCCAATCATCAATACGAACCTGAAGAGTGGTTATCCCTAAGATCTTCTTGGCTCCCAAGTTAGCTGTCTTGATTATTGTACCATGGCTCGGTGAGTAATGAACGCCAAGCCTTCCTGCCTCCTTTTCATCTAGAAAGTTGTGGGATGCCCTGGTGTCCAAAAGAGCTGTCAACTTATTTTCGGTCATCACCACATCAACAAAGAGAAAGGCCCTTGTCTTCATTCTCATCTTTTGAAAAGAGCTTTGTTAGAACCCCGAGGTGCCTTATCGATCCTAATTCTTTTTGAGTTTCTACCTCACTATTAGGTTTTCCCACTATGTCATCCACCAATGCATTCATAGCTTTTCAATCGGGCCATTCTTGAGTCCAATGTGGCTAATAGTAGATGAAACATGGTTTTTCTTCAGCCCTTCAGGGTGTCTTGCCTAAACAGATTCTCAAATCTTGGCTTGTCTGTCCTTCAGTCCTTAAAATTATTATGGGCATTTCTATCTCCACCACTTTTGGAAAGAGGCGGGTCAGCTATAGAGACTGTATTGTCCAAGGTATGCACATTCCTTCTACTCAACTTAGCTTTTGCCTAATACGCAACCCTTCCTTAAAACAGAACAATGCTTCCCTGTCAGAAAGATCATCTATTTCCAGTATTATAGTTATGATATCCTTTGTATAATCCAAAATCATACTCCCTTGACGTAATCATCTTAGTTTCCCCATGGCTTCCTCAGTTGCATTGTGGGGGACAAAGTGTTTTCATAGCTCAGCTTTGAACTGCTCATATGTCTCAATCATGCATAGTCCTTTCTCTCGCTCCTTATACTTTCTCCTCCACCACAAGTGAGTTGATTAATGCAAGAATACAAGGTCATTTCTGATTCTGCTCGTATTATAATGTACTCCACTTGCTTCAAAGTAATGTTCCAGTCCAAAGAGAAAGTTTTCAACCATGGCAGTAGTGCGAGCACCATTGTACACATTTTTTTTTGAATCTTGATGTTCGAGCTGGATGAGCCATGTGTTCCATGGTTCCCAAAGAACGGTGGTCGCCTTTTTCCTTCCTGTTTCAAAAGTTCTATCTCTTCTCAGATCCCAAGGATTTCGTCCTTCACAGTCTTCTAATGAACAAGAAACTCCTAAGAAATAATGTTGAATTCTTTCTTGGAATTGATGGTAAAATCCTCAATCATCGTTTTCATTGCATGTTGCATCTCGACATTTTCCTTAGTCAACATTCTGACCATCACAAACATTTCACTCATCTGCACTTGCATGCCCTTATGTAGCAACTCAACCTTAGCAACACGAGAGTCCATCCTTTTACTAGAACTTTTAGGTAGGGGTGAGCATAATAACCGAAAAACCGAACCATAACCAAATTAACCAATATAATCGAACCATAATAACCGAACCGTTTTAAAAACCGTTGGTTCGGTTTCTAATTTTTGTTAACCGATAACTAACGGTTCGGTTATGGTTTTATAGGTCAACCGAACAATTATTAACCGAACCGCTAACTTTATATTTTATTACATAAAAATTATGGATTATATATAAAATAATATAGTCAAATTTATTTAAGACCTATTAAAATTTCAACATATAATTCATTAATCCTCACTTATCAGGAGACGAACGTGCAATCAAACCATCAAAGGATGATCACGCATATCATGCAGACACACACAATTTTCCAATTATGCATTGAGTAAGATTATTGATTAATCTTGTAATTCCTAATCGGTCAATTCTATAATTTGTAAACATTATTCGCAATTAGTTTAATCTTCACACTCATAATCCTAATCGGAGGTTTCTCACACCGTTAATCCTAATCAAAGATTGTTTCGACTTTATAATTCTATTCAAACGATTTTTTTTTAATTTATAATCAAAACTTCTAGGTAAGTTAAGTTTTGGTTCTTCTCCACTTCATGATATTTTAAGAATGTATTTTTCTTTAAAAAAATTGTCTTTTTTTATTTACTGTTTTTGACTTAATCACATTAAATGTATATAAGTGATCGCTTTTTTTTTTTTTTTTTTTTTTTTTTTTTTTTTTTTTATTATCCAAATAACACGTAATATAAATGTTTAGCTATTTTATTTTATAGTTTTTGATTTAATCACTTTGAACGTGTATGGATGTTTGACTTTATTTT
This sequence comes from Lactuca sativa, assembly GCF_002870075.4. Classification (NCBI taxonomy): domain Eukaryota; kingdom Viridiplantae; phylum Streptophyta; class Magnoliopsida; order Asterales; family Asteraceae; genus Lactuca; species Lactuca sativa. Next base: position 94,577,760 of record NC_056629.2, read on the forward strand.
AATGTTAATATCAATTATCAATATATGAAGTTATTAATATCATTTTTTAAAATGTTTATACTTTTTATTTAATGTTTTTGATTTTGAATATGTGTTATCTCACTTTAAGTATCAAATGTACACATTTTATTCTATTACTATAAGCTAGGTTACAAACATTGGTGTCGAGGACTTTTTGTATTCTCTTTTCATTTTTTTATGTAACTATACTTTCGTCATTTATATTATTTTGAACATTATGGTTAACCAATATTAACCATTAACCAAAACCGTTAATCGACAAAAACCATTAACCATAACCAATATTAACCATACCCAATGGTTATTAAAATGCATTAACTAATCATAATGGTTATGGTTCGGTTTTGACCAATAACCGAACCAAACCGCCCCATATACACCCCTACTTTTAGGAGCAGTATGGGCAATCGGAGGGTTATTGACTTGCTTCATGATTTGGTTCTCTTGGTCTTCGTTTTCTTAGCCTCCCGACCACGACCATCATCAACAATCTCAGAAGCAACAACTTGATCATCTGCCATCGTGTTGCAATCTTTTTGGAAGTACCAAAAATTAATCCTTTTCTATGATACCACCTGTTACGGAGTCGATTTTATAAATGTGCAGCCTTAGCAATCTTGCTATCAAAGATACTAAGTAAGGCGAAAATTATAAGAGAGGTTAACAAGGCAACACTTACAAATCAAAAAATGCTTGAAACTCTTTGTAGTGATAAGAAAATTTGTGATGTACAAACACAAAGGGAGGGCCTTTATATAGAGGCTTGGAATACAAAGAGACATGAAATTCCAAAGTAAACCAAGAACCAAGGAAAATGAAAAGACACAATCTAGAAGCGTTGTATCTGGTAGGCTGGATCAAACCCAAAAACTATCCATGAACTAGCTGGACTTGGGCTTGGGTCGTAACAGTTCGCTCCAAATACATTTGTAAATAATTAGGGGTGTTAAATCAGACAATCATATTTTATTTTTATTTTAGACAACATGACACAAAATGTTTTATATAACATGAACACGAAACATTGTCATGTTTTTTTTACTAACTCGAAAACGTATCAATTAAAACACAACAAACACTAGATGACACGACACAATAAAGATAACATAACATACCCATTAGTTTATTTACCTCATACTTAATCTATATAACACGCCAAAAACGTAAAACATGAAAAAAAACAACAAAGACATGCTAAATCAGGTCAATTTCGTGTTGAATTGTGAACACTAATAAGACACCATGCAATAACGTGTTTTTTAAACTTGACACGACACATTCAAATTGTGATTTCATCTCGATTTCGTTTTGTGACGTGTATTTTGGTCGTGTGGTAAGATCTATTGACATCCCTTTGTATAATTTATATAAAAAAATTGTTTGCCAAAAATTTATCACTAATTTGTCTTTTTCCGTCGCAATTTGCTATATTAGAATTTGTGGTAGAGCCATTGGTAATTTACCAATAGTTAGAGAACAATGTTTATAAATATCTATGTGGAACTCAGTTATGTTATAGTGTTTATTTGATAAAAGTATAATAAAAACATAACCCTAAAGAAAAAACGTTGTGACAACGTCGACATATATTTTTTCAAATTAATTAGGGATGTCAAAAAGTCTTGTGGGACCAAGTTCTCGTGGGGGCACCATCCCGTTTGAGGGTCTTTAATAAAAAAATCGAGGACGGAAATAGGGGCGGATGCAAGATTAACCATTGTTTTAATTTCGGGGGCAGGTGGGCAATCCCGTCCCGAAACCCCCATGGGGCCTCCGGGGATAGGAAGGTTGGACATTTGGGGGTAGGGGAACGGAGAAATTTCGGGGGCGGGGGCGAGAGATGCACTCTTCGCCCTGCTTGCCCCCGTTGACAATTATACTTTTGAATATGCTCCACATGATACATTATTATATAAAAGGGCTGATTATGATTGAGTTGGTTTGATACTTTAATTAGAATGTCTCAAACCAACGGGGTGCCAAAGTGGTGGAGAATCAAAGATTTCATATAAAATGTTGAAAAACGTATTATGTAAGCACGTTCATATTTTATGAAAATTGAATAAGTGTGGAGAATCAAGAGTTCTTTTGTATGTTTAGTTTAAACAAAATTACTTATTTTTTTCTTCAAATATGATTAAATATTTACATAAAAAGTTGTAAGAAATTTTAACATTTGTAGATCTATCTATGATTTTACTTTTGATATAGAATACATGGTTAAAATTCGTGGGGAACAAGTTTAAAACCTGTTGAATCAATAAAATGTCTAATGTTACAATTAACATTGGAAAATAATGTTTTTATAGTTAAAATTATTGATTTTTAAATTTAAATTGTATAAGTTTGATCCATCAACATTATACGAGTTACAAAAAACAGATACATTTTGCTGATAACGTTCAGCTAGTCAACTATAGGACGGTGAGTAGCCACCACCAATAGATATTAGCATATAGAAACCATTAAATATTGTTGTTCCAGGCCTCCAATAACTCTCTATAAATACCTCTACGATGTACTCATAATTCATTGCAACAAAATCATTCCTCTTCTTACATAGTTTCTATCTTGCAAATTTATCGATAATGGATTTTTTCACCACCGAGATTGAGGTGACTTCTTCCCTTTCCGCTACTAAACTTTTCAAGGTTTACGCAGACTTTGACACCCTCGCACCTAAGGTGGATCCTCAGACTTTCAAAGCCATCAGTATTATTGAAGGCGATGGTGGTGTTGGAAGCATCAAGAGCATTATCTTTGGTGATGGTAAGTATTACATAGATAACTGACATATTCATACTGCTTAATAAGATATATATTACCTATACGAATCTTGTTAATATATTGATAGTAGTGTCATTTATATATGGTTCCCTAATTTTTCGTCTAATGCATGTGAAGGTGTTCCATTCACAAACTCAAAGCAGAGATTCGATGCAATTGACGTAACCAATCTAAGCGTCAGCTACACAATCTTCGGAGGTGATGCCTTGTTGGATAATGTTGACTCAGCCACTCATCATGTTAAGTTTGTACCTTCTGCTGATGGTGGATCTGTATACAAGCACACGGCCTTGTTTAATTGCAAACCTAATACTCAGCTAGGAGAAGATATTCTTAACTTTACCAAAGAAGCATTCAAGAACACCTTCAAGGCAATGGAGGCCTATGCCATCGCTCATCCTGAAGCTTACTAGTTCTTGAATCAACAAGCATTTCAAAAATTGCTTTGATTATAGACTGTTAAAAATGGAAATGATTTCTTTCTTGTGTTTTCCACTTTTTTTACTTAAATAAATGGATGTTTGCTTTGCTTTACTTTTTTAATGTAATGATGAATGATTAAGTTTATGTTCCATAATATATAATCGCTCTTATCTATAGACAAAAAAATTCTACTCTTATTTAATATGGCACAACAAACAAAAAACAAAACTTGTATTCATCAAGCAATGCAACATGATGCGACAATTACAATTTCCTTTCATGAAAAACAGAGAAGTAATCTCATGTGTAAGCTTTACACAACTTATATCAGTATTAGAAATAACTGAAAATTATCTATGCATACTAAAAATGCTAAACCGTTAGTAATACCTATGTGATTGGACAAAAATGACATTTAAAGATCAACTATCTTTGGGAAATTGCCAACTGAATATTATTATTATTATTATTATTATTATTATTATTATTATTATTATTATAAACTACAAATTAGGTCTTCGTGTTCGTGGTTTGTTTGAAAACTATCGAGAAAATCCATAAAGTTTCCAACCAGAACCATTTGTCCAAACCATGAAAACTTTTGTGGATTTTGTCTCAAACGCAAAACGACTATTATGTTTTTTTTTTTGTTATATATTTTATTTTTTTAATACTTTAATAATTATAAAAATAGGAAATACTCTCTCTCTCTCTCTCTCTCTCTCTCTCTCTCTCTCTCTCTCTCTCTCTCTCTCTCTCTCTCTCTCTCTCTCTCTCTCTCTCTCTCTCTCTCTCTGTGTGTGTGTGTGTGTGTGTGTGTGTGTGTGTATGAGAGAGAGAGAGACTTTTAACAATGCTCTTATTCTCTCCGTTATATATAGTGTATTGGGTGTTATGGTTAAGGTACTCATGAAAAGGTATAAGAGCATTAGGTATGGGTCAGGTTATAACATCAAATTTAAATGTCACCGCAACCATAATACCAGGGGAAAATGGTATTCTCCATGTTATAACATACTAAGAGGTAGAGAGAAAAAGAAACAAAATGATTTGATTGGTTGATAAATGCAACAACCAATTAAACTTTATGTTGCACCTTGTCTTCGTCACAACGAGATATGCCATAACAACCAATTAACAAGAAGGGGGGGGGGGGGGGGGAAGGGGTGGTGTTCATCTTTTTATGAATAGGTTATGAGATGTCGCATCAACAAAAATACCACTTCCCGTTGGCCATAACGTATGCTCTAATGGTTATGTTGCAAGGGTTGAATGGTTGAAGGTATGTCCTTGCTTACTTACTTTCATCTTTTCATTTTAAATGAAATTTATAACATTTTTCTAAAACAAACATTCCTTTAGAGCGATCGGTATAGGCACATAGATACTCGTTATAGTCGATGTGGACATGCCATAATGGCGTTGTAACGGGGGGAACACCGCCCCCTGGTCGTTGTTTCTCGTTACGGGACATCTCATGCTCGATACCACAGGGCAAAACGCATAAAAATCGACGGTTTGAATGCAAACGAACCGTTGTAACAACGGTCATAATGTTTATAAAAAAAAAATACCTTTTAAACATTTATATAAGTACAACATCAATCTTCTTTACATCTTTCTTTCTTTCTTTCTCTTTATATTTTATAAAAAATTTCGTACTTTCTTCTCAATCATAAAAATGGAGCAAAACTCAAACACCCCACCCCCTCCGTTATCAAACCCAATCACACAACCAAACAAAACCTCGTCTCTCGGATTTGCGGGTTAGGAAAATTATTTCTACCATATATCATCTCACGGACCACCACAAATCTCATATCAATGCGCCGCTTTCAATCACACTTCACCACCACTGCATTTTCCAACTCACCTTATCTTCAACAAAATCTATTGGGTCAAAACCCAAATTTACAACAAAATATTCTCCCTACTTTTGTTTCGATGCAACAAACAACCACCCAACCACCACCTCAACACAACCATCGGTTGAAGTGGAAATGTGAGGTTATAGGAGAGGGAAAGGGAAAGGAAAAACAAATGGGAAATCGATACCGGTTGAAACGGAAAACGCAGACGTTCAACAGTGATGGACATCGGAAGAGGAATATGCTTTGACGGCGGCATGGTGTACTACTTCAAAAGACGAACTCCGCAAAATGGAATGAATAAAGGTGTTTATTGGGTGGGGGTGGGGCGCTACGTGAAAAATTCCACGCTAATGTTGAAGAAAAAACCGTATCGCAATAATGACATGTTAAACAACAAATTGAGTCAAATAAATAAGCAGTGCAGCAAATTCAACGGTATTTACAATCGAGATGCAACAACAAAATAGAACCAACAACTTCTATTTGTTCAAATCTGAAAAGAACAATATCGGGTCGAAATGAGATATATTTTCGAGTTTGAGAAATGATGGGAGTTGTTGAGAGTGGATCCAAAGTGGAATAAAACTCCTACATCGTCGGAGGTTCAATCCAAAAGGTCTCGCAATTCGAGCTCGATCGACGTGTCGGATGCACGGACTCACGTCGACCTAAACGCCGACACCGATGACATCTCAGATGATATCGAGGGGATATTCCCACCACGACGACCGCTCGGACGCGAAAAAGTGAGGCGCGCTGCAAGGCTTACAGAGGTGGTTAAGGCGAAAGCAAAAGATGCGGAGAAAATAAGAGCGAAATTCGATGAGCACAATTTATTAATAAAAGAAAAAAATAATTTGAAATGTCGTCACTTGGATTTCCTAGAAACGCAGTCATGGGAGAAGCAGGAGCAAAAAGAGACAACTAATGAAACATCAGTTGTTAATTCTTCGGACTAGCGAGGAGGGTTTGGCACCTGAAGATCTAGCGGTGCTACAATCAATGAATGATCAAATTAAGAATAAGTATTTGTGTTAATTAGAATTAGTAGTAAAATATTATGATTTTAGGTTGAAGTTAAATGCTATTTGGTTTAGTTGGGACTTGGAAAAAAATGTTACCTTGGAAAATTATATATTTTTTATTGTAATCTTAATTTTTGTTTTTAAATATTATGTCTTTTTTTTTTGTTTTTAAACATTATATTTTATAAAAATGTATTTATTTTATTAATTTAAAAAAGTCAAACAAAAAAAAAGACTAAAAAAAAAACCTCAAAAAAATGACATGGAAAAAAGTAGGTGTTAGATCTTGTTATAAGTTATAACATGAAAACCATTTCTCCACTTGGTGTTATAAGATCATTGGTAATGTGGCATGTGAGATGGCACAAATTTGATGTTATATCTAGTTGTTCACACTCAATGCTCTTAGCATTCCCTGCAGTAACAAGGGGTAGGTTTTTTTCCTTTTTTTTCCGAAAACAATACCTTTATAAGATCATCGGGTATGGACGGGTTGTTCGCACGTAAGAGGTGACGTGGAGGGATTATTCAAGCGTGAACAATCCCCCCTGCAATAATGAGTGTCACACGGTTTGAATCCATTCACAGACGATTACGGGCAATTTTATTGGTTAACGGTTTTTTGACCTTTCTGATTGACCGTTTCGCATTAAATACAACAAAAAAAAATCTTTTTAATTTAAAACTTCACCTATATATACAAACACATAAACACACATCAAATATCGTACAACAAATACACTCAACAACAACAATATGAATAATTTTTTGGGTGCCATTTCTTCTTCACCTGATGATGAATCCGATGATGATGAGTTGATTTTGTACCCATTTTTGTGTGCGGCACACGACTTTGTACGCCAGGGAGGCGAAAGTTCAAATGTTGAGAAGAAATGAAGAAAGTCGATCAAATGGAATTGTATCGCGGCGAATGAACTTTTGGTACGTGATTACTACAGCCCTGATAGTTTTTACAACCTAACAAAATTTAAGAATGATTTTCATATCATTAGAAATTTATCCATACGTATAGCTAGAGATTTTGAAAACAATTATTGCTAGAGGTAAATGTGGTTTTACTACATTATAAAAATGCACAACAACTCTTAGACAATAGGCGTATGGCATAGCCATAGACGCTTCAAATGAATATTTGAGAATGTATGCGAGGATCGGTTGAGAATGCACATATCTTTTTTGTGAGTATGTTACAGAGCTTTACGGTGACATATACTTGCGAAATCCGACTAGAAGTGATGTCGAACAGTTGTATGCCGCACATCAGGCTAAACATGGATTTCAAGGAATGCTAGGTACAATTGATTGTACACATTGTGTGTAGGAAAATTGTACCAATGCATGGTGGGGGCGATTCACGCAAGGTGATCATGGTGTGCCTACTGTTATACTAGAAGCAGTTGTTTCATAGGAACTCTGGTTTTGGCATGCATTTTTTGGTATGGCAGGGCAAACAACGACCTGAATGTGCTTGGAGCATCTCTGTTATTTAATGATATTTTGCAGGGTAAAGCACCAAACATACCATACGTTGTAAATGGATATGAATCCAATTATGGATATTACTTGGTGATGGGATATATGTAGAGTATACTACATTTGTCATATCATACACATATCCGACCGATGAAAAACAAAAATTGTTCAAGTTAACACATTAATTTGCAATGAAGGATGTAGAGTGGGCATTCAGAGTCCTCAAATAGAAGTGGCACATAATCAAACATGCTGCACCGAGCATGGGATAGGGAAAAATTGGTGAAGGTGATGAAAGCGTGTGTTATTTTATATAATATGATAATAGAAGAAGAGGGTAGGGCTATTTGTACATATAATGCGAACGATATACTCAATCCACCTACAGTAATTCAAGTCGGTAGCCCAACATACTTTACAAGTCTTTTGGAAATACAAAACAATGAAACACATCACAATCTATGTGAAGCTTTGATTGAGCACATACGGCAACAAAAATTTGAAGACCTCAACGATGAGAACGAGGCCGACGGTGAGGACAACGATGACGACGAGTATTGTATATTTATTTCAAAGTTTTATTAATGTTTTTTATTAGTAAAATGTATGTTAAATTTTAAAATTATTTTTTTTAGTTAATGTTTTTTTATTTAAAAAATATTTATGTATGTTTAATAATTGTGTTTTTTATTTAATATAATGTCAAAAAAAAAGATAAATAATATGGTGTGATAACCATTTCCACGTGCTAGTGAACATGTAATGGAGGTAATGTCACTACTAGAAAACAACCATTTAATGACGCGCAAACAATGACACACATTGATTTACAATACGCATTTTTTGCGTGCCCTAAAAAATATGTCAACTTTTCAAAATTTCAAGGATAAAGGACATGCATTTGTGCGTGCGCTTGAATTAGTGTCCAATAAAAAAAATTACAAACACAGATGACGCTTTTATCTTAAATGTGTGTCCTCTACAAACGTCGCTTTATCATTTTTACTCAAACACGCGTTTCTTATCACAAAATAACAGGGATAATTTCTAGGGATTTTTTGAAGAACACTCAAAACACTCATTCGACTCTCTTCTCTCCCCCTCGTCTCTCTATTTTGTTCTCTGATATCCCATTCCATCCATGCCCCCATCTCCGTTGCTCATCCACATCCATCGCCTCTAACCCTCAAAGCTAGAGCCCACAAAGAAGAAGAAATGATGCCCCAACTTCCAGTGGCAGATCTATCTTGGAGCCAGGGGTAGCATTTGCTACCCATTAAATGATTCCGTAAATTCCAGATATCTGAGCAGAACTTTTAGCACAACAACAGGCACAAGAGGAACAACAGCCACGCAGATTGGAAGGTTAACCTGAGGAGATTGATATCGTATCAATAATCGCTACTTTCCCTTCATAAATACGTGAATAGGTACGTTTTTTCCTTACATTTCCTTTTGAGTAATCTTTTTAAGTTTTAACCTAATTTTTATGTCTTTAGGTTCTTTTAACATCATCAGAACTTGTTCTTTCTAATCTTACTCTTGCTCTTGTGATGAAGAAAAACATGTTGAGAGAGAGGTTTGTCGGTCGCTTCAATCGGACACATTTCGATATGTAACCTAGAAGTAGGAGAGGCAAGTCTTCTAGAAGAGGTGAAGTAACTAGATCACTTGGGGTTGTCACATGTCGGTCAATAGGACATAAGCCTATTGAAACTGATGGAGCTCCTATAGTTGACACAGGTGATCTCAAAGCAATGATTTGGTTATTTGTGTTGGATTAGGTATCTAAGCCCATAACTATAATTTGTATGTACTTGATCCAATAGTAGCATGGTACTTTTGGGCTGCCATCACCATAACAATTTGATAGGATGAATTATGGAGAACGAGGTTAATTATGATTTATTAATATATTAATATATTAATTGAGAAATCATATTATTTAATCAGTATTGATCAGAAATTAATTTGGAATTAATTTGATGATCAAAAGAGACTAATTAAATTATAGGGACTAATATTGCAATTATCTAATGCTTGCAATGTTAGGCATATGGATCCCTTGAAAGAGATGGACGAAATTCTATGTGTAGCTTACATAGAATTTTTCCGAAGGGGGATTTCGGAAGGATCTAATGGGTTTATTAAAGCTAAACAAAGAATGAGAGTTCCAGTCAGAAACCCTAGCAACTCAGCTATATAAGGAACCCGTATGACTCCTTAAATCGGTCACTTGATGCCAAGAGGAACCCTAGATGAATTTTAGAGCCTTCCCACCTCTCTCATAATCCTCCATTGCTACTTGGTGTTTGTGATCCAATTGAGGTGCAACATTTGAGGCACTAAGATCTTGAAGGTCAAGATTAAGCAAGCTACAAGAAACGTTATTCATCTAACTTTGTATTAATTGACAATTTCGAAATACTGTAAGCTAGTTAGGGTTCAGGCTTTGGATGATTAGTATTGCATTTATAATTTGAGAAAAACCTAGATCCAAAGCATTAGGGTTGGACGTACACCATAGGAATGTTGTAGTGCTCAAAACCCATCAGTGGTATCAGAGCTTATGGTGTTTTTCTATTATATTTGATGCACTAATGAATTATTCAACGCAAAAGAAAAATTGTTTTTTAGTTCTGCCTTATGAACACAATATGGTCATAATAGACCACGACTTGTTGGTTCTCCACGACGTGTAAATGGCATTACACGTCGTGGAGACAAGTCAGAGAGCATATTTTCAGGAATTTGGCTTAAATTAGGTTGGGATAATTACCATAAGTTATTTTACTAATTAAAAATTCGAATTTTTCATATGGTAATTGATATCCTAATCAAATTAAAAGATAATAGTCAGATTTTAAGATAATTACAAGTTTTGTGAAAAATTAATTATTTGTGAAATTTTATTTGTATTTATCTTACCAGTTAGAGATGGATTAGGTCAAATTTCGATAAATATAAAATTATATGATTATTTTAATTATCTTAAATTTGATATAGAAGTTTTGAAAAGTTTCAAAACTTGCCCTCAAGTTTTGGAATTTAAAATTTGATTAAAAAGTTTTACTTTTGAAATATTAAATTCTAAAACCTTAGTGTTTTAAAAGTTTAAAATACAATCCTTATACTTATATAATATTAAAAGTTTATTACTTATATATATATATATATATATATATATATATATATATATATATATATATATATATATATATATATATATATATATATATATAGGTGCACACAAAAACCGGATCCACGAAATGAAACCGATCCGATCCGAAAACCGGTTTCGGTCAAAACCGGTTTTGACCAAACCGGATCGAATTCAAACCGGTTTGACTTTACGGACTCAAAATCGGATTTAGCCCCAGATCACAAACCGGATTCAACAAAAACCGGTTCTTAAACCGTCGAAAAATCTGGTAAAAGCTTAAAAAATCCGGATCAAACCGGTTTCAAATCGGATTCGGATTCTTGACCAGATTCGGATCGGATTTTGACCGGATTCGGATCGGATTTTACCGGATCGGATTGTTGACCGGATCGGATTCGACCGGATCGGATTGTTGACCGGATCGGATCGGATCGGATCCTGGGTTTGTGCATCTATATATATATATATATATATATATATATATATATATATATATATATATATATAAGATTAGTCAGTCTTACCGTTAGTATGCCTCATTTACGAAGCCGATCTATAAGGGGGTATAAGGAAACTGCCTATAAAATGGCAGTTGAATGGGTGTCCATTCTCACCCACCGCTTTCTTGATTGGTGGATGGTCGTTAGCCGAACGGTTAGGATAAGACATTTAAGTCCTCATTAATAAGTATAATGATTATAATAAAGTAACTAAGTCTTTTTACAAATTCTCAATCGTAGTTACTTTAGGAAAAATGTGAAAATGATGTTATTCCATGAAATTGCACTTTGCACCTTGCCAAGTTATTAGTGGAGCATGTGTGATTAACTGGCACACTAAGTTGGACTAACAAGGGTGGAAAAGGGTAGCTCAATGTTTATCAAATATCAATGGAGTGTGTGTGGTTAACTGGCACATTGATTAGGTGATAAATGACATCAAGAGTACCGAGCAAATTTGCATGCTTATTCACACCTTGTTTGTGATCCTCGGTATCCTAATCACAAATTTAAAGGGCATATTCGAGACTGAAACATGACATTGAAAAGTTCAATGAATCTCAAAGAATCTAGGAATTTCAATTCTTTTAAAACCTAATGTTAATTTTGGTTTTTCATGGTGGAAATTGGTAAATCGTCATTTACATACCTTCAAATATTTTGCAATTGGATTACTACATCCCTCTTCCGAATTGTAGAATATTGTGTTAGGTCCTAGCCTTAATATTTCATTTGGGTGTTATATTAAGGATTCTTATCTAATCTAAACTTTGTCTCTTTTCTTTTTTCAGATAGCAGGATCAAACTCCTCCCACGCCAACTCCTCGAACCCACTTTCTCTCTTGGGCATTTGTAGGAGGGTCACATTTGATGGATCCAACTTTAATGATTGGATTCGCAACATTTGGATGGCCCTAAGGTACGAGGACAAGGAAGAGATTCTCGAAAAATAACTTGTCGAGATCAACAAAACTACTGCTAATATCGAAGAAATCACCGAGTACAAGGCTCGATGCAAAGAGGCAACAAAGGTGCCGTGCATCATGGTAGCCACTATGACTCTCGGGCTTCAAAATTTCTATGAGGACTGTTGGCCTCATGACATGCACCAAGATTTGATGCAAAAGTACAATCAAAGTGCACGTAAAGAGAGGTACGAGATAGTTGCCTCATTAATAACAACCAAAATGTACTTGGATGAAGAGTTGGCCATTGATATTATCCTCCACTCTTTACCGCCATCTTATGAACATTTCAAAATGATTTATCATATGAACAATGATGAGGTGACCTTGAGAAAACTTCAAGGGTTGTTAAGAGCTGCTGAAACCCGCTTGAAAGGCATAGCTATCGCATCAACTCTTACTGCTACTGCCCCTGTCTTGGCAATTGGACAAGGGAATGGGAAGAAGAGGAAAGCTCCTTCTAAGATCAACAAGGGAAAGTCCCATGATGGTTCTTCTTTAAGTGGAACAAAAGGTGGTTATGCTGCTCCTTCATCTAATCCGAAAGATGTAGGTGCTTCTACTGTCACGATAAAGGGCATTGGAAATGAAGCCGCCCGAAGTACCTGCAAGATATTAAGGATGGGAAGATAAAGCCCACCTTCGCAATTTAGGGTTTAAGAAGTGAAGCTTGCTCACAACAAATTCTTCTATATAACCTTGCAACACCCTGTCCAAGGAAATTCACATTACAAAGTTATTCACACTCATACTTTCATACATCGAGATTCAAGTCTAAACGACCACGTATAAGCCCAAAACTCGATCCAATGAGCTAAGTCTACTCATATTTGGGCCTAAGCCCAAGTCTTCTCGGCCTAAAGCCCCTAATTGGGCCAAGACACTCTTATAGGGCCGGGAAATTTATTCTTAGATCCTAATGGGCCGGAACTCCCTATTAAGCAGTTGTTGGGTTTATGAGAGTTACGTCATTGGGCCTAATGCTTTTGTCTATATTATATATCTGGTTTGGGCCTTTCCAACCGTGGATTATTATTAGGTTCAACTTGTATATACTGCATGCATGTATAGCCTTAGAGAAGATCGCTTTAATTAATTGCTGCATTGTAACCCTTGACACCTCTACAGTCGAAGTTCTTAATCGAGCACTTTTGAGGTGTTGATTATTAAGCATTCGACATCGTTTGATCCATTCTTGTGTTCTTTGCTTCATTTTTATTAATTATCTGTTTAGAATCTATCGATCATATTAGCATATTATTCTCATCAATTGGTATCAGAGCTGGAGACTGTGTAATTAATACGCATCTCTTCTGTTTGAAGAATCCTTTAGGGTTTCCGCTTTTATCGAATATATAGAATCCATCTTCTTCTAGTCGATGGTGTCTCTTGTGTTTGATAAAAACCTAAGTGCAACTTTACAAGTCTGATTCTAGCAGATATTAGAAGAAGCACATCATGTCTCATGTCGACTCTCAATCCAATCCTATCAACATCTCCAACAGCATTGGATCCACTACTAGGATTCCCATTCTCTATACTTAAGATTATGAAGTGTGGACGCACCACTTCGAAGACTATGTCATTGGATCTGAAGATAATGGCTATCTTATCTGGGAGGCGATAACATTGGGTCCGTTTGTTCACTCTGGAACGAATAGAAATATCAAGACTCAAAAGGAGTACAATCAACTCTTGATAGACATAGAAAAGAACCCTCAAGATGAGAAAGACAAGGTGCTATGTAATGTTAAAGCGATGAGGATGATCAGATTCGCTTTGCAAGCTGACACCTTTCGTCTAGTAAGCCCTTACACCACTGCAAAAGAAATATGGGATAGGCTAAAAGAATTATATTCTACTGATGAGGATCTAGAACACTCAATTCAAACTCTGTTGCTCTCTGAGTTCGGTGCTTTCGAAAAAAAACCTAAGGAGAAACTCATTCAAGCATTCGATCGATTCAACCACTTGCTTAGCAAGATGATCAAGCATGGAATTGGAAGGGAAGTGATAAAAAAAAGTTACATTTATGAATAGGTTAAGACCCGAATGGATGGTTGTGGTCTCAACTGTGAAGGCAGAGGAGCAATTTAAAAGTTATCGCTGGCAAAGTTGGTAGGAATTCTCAAATATCATGAAAGTGTGGTGTCAAAGGAAGCGAAGGTAGTTTCAGGTGTGGGGTCCTTGGCTCTTCTTTCTAAGTGAAAGAGCGTGGTAGAAGAAGAAGAAGAACCAGATATGTCAGAATACGATCTGACCAATGAAGAATATGCGATGTTGGTTACAAACCCAAAGAAGTTTGCTCGGAAGAAGTTTCCTGTCAACAAAAATCGAAACGGGAAACGAAGCCACAGTTCAAAAAAGGCAAAAGTAGAAACAAAGAACACTTCTCAAAAGGAAGACAAAAAGAAGGAAATCAAGCTTGTAGGAGACTCTAGGTACGATTGCAACTACTGTCATGGCAAGAACCACTTTGCCAAGGATTGCATGCTAAGAAAAATGGTTGAGAAGAAGGATGGTGAAGATGACGAAGCTTATCACATGCGTAAGATGGAGGAGATAAAGAAGAAGAAAGCAACTAACAGTCCTATGAATGCTCTAATTGTGCAGGAGAACGTTGATAATGATGAGTTCGGTGGAGTGGAGGTCTGGTCTACAGACTCTGAAGATGAAGAGGCATGTGGACCTATGCATGGAAGAGCATTTATGGTGAAAGAAGACCTTACTGATTCAATTGGAAGATGCTTGATGGTGACAGCTGGAGTGTCAAGGATGAGGGGATATACAACTGAAGGTGAGCATGATGCTGCGAGGCTGATGGAAGACAAATGCTTCGCTGTCAAGCCTATGAGTGAAAGGATTAATGACTGCGATCAGTTGATCGAGAAGGTACAATCCATCCTTGAGTCACATAAAATACCAGTTACAAACTATGAAAAATAATTAAAAGAATTAAAATTAAAGTTTTCTAAATTAAGTGGAAGTCTAATGCAAACAAGCCTAGCAAATACTAACCTAAATGATCAACTCATCAGGGTGACTTCCAAGAGTGAGGGGAGAAGGATGTGGATAGAGCTGAAGGAAACATAGTTAGTTAGGGCTAGGGATGAACTTATTTATTTGCATGTGACAATTTGATGTTTTTGAAACAAAGGAATGTTTTTTGTTTAATAGCTAAACGTCTATACACAAACATCACTCAGTTTCATTTCGATTGTGAGATTAGTAGGA
This sequence comes from Lactuca sativa, assembly GCF_002870075.4. Taxonomy (NCBI): domain Eukaryota; kingdom Viridiplantae; phylum Streptophyta; class Magnoliopsida; order Asterales; family Asteraceae; genus Lactuca; species Lactuca sativa. The sequence continues at coordinate 94,593,243 of NC_056629.2, forward strand.
AGATTCATAAAATGATTTTGCCCTTTCTTGAATTTAAGGAAGATGAAGTCATTGCTGAATGTAAAACCATTGTGTCATCAGATGAGGTTTTAGAAACCTACAAATATGGACTAGAAAACATTGAGACCTTTATTGAATTCAAAGAACACGAATGCATGCTTAGGAATTTACTGGACGAAAATGACAATTTAAAAATCAAGACCGAGACCACACAAAAGTTTGACTCATCAAATGCCAAATTAAGTTCAGAACATAAAATTAATTTAGAAAGCACTTCTGAATTCGATGATGACAGTGAGATGAACGAAATCTTAGTAGAAGACGAGGTCGATTGTTCAAAATTTCTTAAGAGCGAACCTGAGTTAGCGAAACCACTCATTCCTGAAAATTTTGTTGAGTTCGCTCGCATATCCAAAGACAAGTCCAAGGTCACAAAGAAAAGGCGGTTGTATATCAAAAGGTGCAAACAGTGCTGAACCAAGTGTATGCCGTTAAAGGAGTAACTAAGAAACAAACGGCAAAATTGATATCCATGGTAGATAAATATAATGTTGAAGGTTGCGAAAACTTCTTCTGGTTTGGTCCAATTGACAATGCAGACGAAACGGTTGGTCTATCGGATCGAACCTCTTGGAGGGTCAAAGGAAGATACGTGGTTGAACCCATCAATAATCCTTCAAGTTTCGATAAACCAAGGTCAAGCGGTACGAAAGAGAAACCAAATGAACCAATGAAAGCATCCAGTGTATCTTCAACTACAACCGAAGCTTACGCAGAGAGACCGAAACCTAGATCGAATATTCACAAGTCTCAAGAGCAACTCGTTGAACAGAAAAAGCAGAGGAACAAGAGATACAAGAAGAATCTCAATGAGAGAAAACAGTTTTGGCTGTCTCAAAACCCTAATTATGTTCACCCTAAAAAGACGACCAATCTCAAGGAAAACGAGAAATCAAGAGCCAAATGTCCTTCTTGCAACCACTGCCAGTCATGCAGTCAAAAGGGGCAAAACCTAAAAGGTAGCCTAACTCTACCGGTGCTCAGAACCGAAAGTCCAGTTTCGGTCCTAAATCCTATTCTCCTCATTTCCCATCAAAACCGAACATGGTAAATGATATCAAAGGAAAGGGAAAGCTTAACTCGAATATTGAAGCTCACATTAACAAAACGTCAACTTACCATAGAACTCACACGGCAAATTCCACTAAAATTCCAACTAAAAGTAGATCATCAGAATCACCACAACCAAAACACAATGAAAATAAAATCAAAGTCTATACCCTCAAAAGAAAATATGAAACCACTTTAATAAAAATAACATATATGGTTGATCTTTCAATTGCAATTCCCTATTCTGTAAAAGACTCACGAGGACACAAGAAATTTTGGGTTCCTAAATTTGCTTAATTTTTGTAGGTTATCAGTGACAAGTAGTTTGATGACGAATGGTATATCGACAATGGTTGGTCTCGTCACATGACAGGAAGGAGGGAAGAGTTAATGGAGTTTCGGTCACTTATGGATGGTGGATGTGTTAAATAAAGGAATAACTCATATGGCACGATCAAAGGGTATGGGATGATCGCCAACGGTGATTTCTCAATATGAAAAGTAGGCTACGTGGAGGGATTGCAGCACCATCTCATAAGTATCACTCAACTGGTTGTGGGGACTGGCTTGAAGGTTTCATTCAATGATGAGGGTTCTGAGATAATAGAAAAGAAAACGAGGAAAGTTCTGTTGAAGTCTAAACGCAAAGGAGAGGTGTATCCTCTAAATCTCAACCCAATATGAGGAAAGCCAGCTATATGCCTACTGACAAACGCGAACTCAGATGAAAGTTGGTTATGGCACTGAAGGCTCTCGCACCTGAACTTCAAAGATATTAATAAATTGGTGCTTGGCGATCATGTGTGAGGACTTCCCTTTTTTAAGTTTCATAAGTAACGTTTGTGCGCAACATGCAAAATAGGAAAGCGAAGTCAAAAGAGTCATCCTACCCGTATCAATACAAAGATCATCGAACCTCTTGAACTTCTACATATTGAATTATGTGGACCTTCGGCTATTGAAAGCATCGGTGGCAGTAAGTTTATACTTGTTATTATAGATGATTTTTCACGCTTCACCTGGGTTTTCTTTCTTAAACAGAAATTAGAAGCAACTCCCAAGCTGAAAGTTTTTATCAAACAAATAGAGCTGCAATTGCGAAAGGTGGTAAGAAACATAAGAAGCGATAATGGGTTCGAGTTCAAAAACAAAGATTTTGAAGACTTTCTGGTTGAAAAGGGAGTAACTCAAAATTTCTCTGCTCCCTATACTCCACAACAGAATGGGATCGTTGAAAGGAGAAACCATTTATTATGTGAAGCAGCCCGAACCATGCTAAGCTTCGCTTCTCTTCCACTGTACTTCTGGGCTGATGCAATCACTGCTGCTTGTTACACTTAGAACCGATCCTTCCTCAACAAGCGATTCTCCATCACACTATACGAAATTTTAAATAATCGCAAGCCTAATGTGAAGTTTTTCCATGTGTTCAGTTCAAGGTGTTTCATTTTCAACTCGAAAGATAACTGAAACAAGTTCAATGAAAAGGCCGACGAAGTGATCTCTCTTGGTTACTCGCTTACTTCAAAGGCATATAGGGTTCTGAATAAACGCTCAAAGAAGATTGAAGAAACCTACTATGTTACTTTTGACGATAATTACTTGAAGAAGATTCGAACAAGTGAAAGTCCAACAGGGGAAATCTTTCAAGAATCAGGTCAAGTCTCGGTTCCTATTTCCAATCTATTTGAGGAGTACATGCTATTCTTTGATGAACCAGAGAAGGCAGTTTACTCGGAAGCGAAAGCAGCAGATAATAAAATCGACAACTTGAAGAAGGTTATCAACGAAGCTGCAAATGATATAGAAAGCGAACCTCAACTCGAGAAGCAAACTCCACGCGTACCTATCGACTCAAGCAAAAGTCTAGCTTCAGCTGACCCTCCAACAGAAAGCTCTATATTCCAGGTGGAGGGTTCATCTACTCCAAAATCAACCGAAGTGCCTTTCCAGGGGGAGAATCCATCTCAAACCTCAACCCATGAGAGTGGAACATTGTGAACAAGACATGGGATACGCTTCGCCATTTGAGGGGGAGAATGAAAATACAAATGACGAAGGCGATCAATCAGAACTTGAAGAAGAAATTAACGTTGAATTTGATCCTGCCTACGATCCAAATTACCCTCCTTTCACAAAATGGACAAAAGATCATCCTAAAAATCAAATAATTGGTGAATCATCTGAGGGAGTTCTCACTCGCTCTCAATCAAAAGCGAAGCAAACTGCTTTATTCTCTCAAGTAGAATTTTGCATGTTTAATTCGTTCGTCTCCAAGATTGAACCGAGGATGGTAAATGCTGCTCTTGATCATTCAGATTAGGTGCAAGCTATGCAAGACGAACACCATGAGTTTGAACAAAATCGTGTATGGAGGCTGATTCCCACACCAAAGGATGCATATGTATTCTGTTTAAAATAGGTTTGCAGGAATAAGTTAGATAAATAGGGTAATGTTATTCGCAACAAAGCGAGGCTGGTGGTACAATAATATTGTCAGGAAGAAGGAATAGATTATGAACAAACCTTCGCTCCTGTAGTAAGGTTGGAATCAGTACGAATCTTTCTGGTATATGTTGCATATAAAAACTTTGAAGTTTTCCAAATGGATGTAAAATGCGCTCTTTTCAATGGAGAACTAGAAGAAACGGTATATGTAGAGCAACCACCTAGATTTGTGAACGAAAAATATCCTGATCATTGCTACATTCTGGATAAAGCAGTGTACGGGTTGAAGCAAGCACTGAGAGCCTGGTAGGAAACTCTAACACGCTTTCTCAAAATGTATAAATTCAAACAAGGTTTGGTTGACCCAACCTTCTTTCGCAAGAAAGAAGGCAAACGCTTAATGATAGTTCAAATTTATGTTGATGACATCATCTTCAGCTCTATGAATCCTAGCTTGACAGCTGAATTCAGGAAGTTGATGGAGACTAAAATGAGAATAACAACATTATTTAAAACACTTAACGATGGTTCAAATTTATGCCATGATTAGTGATCTGTTAGATCTACATGCTTAATTGTTTATATGTATGTACACATGTCTGTCGATTTGGGGTAAAAAAGGTTGAGGCAGGTCCCAGATTTTGAAGTAGGCCAAGACACCCTGGGCGGACCGGGTAGACTGCAGGCCCGGGCCGGGCAAATCTAGTCAGGCTGAAGGCCCAGCGAGTGGTCCGGATAGGCTGAAGGCCCCAAAGAGGGCAGTCCTAACATGGCGAGGGCTCGGAGAGTGGTCCAGATAGACTGAGGACCGGGATTTCGGTCCAGTCAGACTTATGGCTCATTATGCATGTTGTTTTGTATTTGTTTGCTTATATGTTATATAATATGGTTATAATGGTTTGACTATTGGAATTTTGGGGGTAACTCACTAAGCCATCGAGCTTACATCTATCGATTATTGTTTCATGTACTTCTAGTGATCACGGGAAGACCAAGGAATGATCGTACCGCTCCTCCTGCTATTATGATTTTATGATTTGATACTGGGATACTCTGATAACTATTATTTTGTAAACAATATTTGTAATGTTAAATGGTTTAATATTTTTTGAAAAAGTTTAAATTTGGCATGATTTTATGGATGTTAAAAGTTGGTATCAGAGCCTTGGTTTGAGTGAATTGGAGGAACATTCGTGTGAATCCAGTCTCAAATCAAGGAAAGGTTTTCAAATGATTTCTAAAATGGTTTTGGAAATAAGCAAAGGAGGATGCAGGGTGTACGATCAGTCGGATCCAGTAAGTAGACCCCAAAATACCATACAATTATTTGATTATGTGATATGTTAGAACAACATGCTAGTAATAGGCTAGGGATCTTCAGGAATAGTATGATAGAATTGCTTGGTTACATGATGCATGCTATCCTAGAGTGTCCTTTATATGAGATTGACATCATTATTGTAGTTTCTTAATGTATGCATCATGGTTACACATAATTAAGGTCTTATAGCCTGAGAATGTTGATTTAGCCTTATGTTCTGTTCTTTTTTGATTGGGAGGTTAGGGTGGGATTGGATATTCGAAAGTCTATGGGGTCCAGCATTATGTATGGCTAGTATATATTAGTGCTGCAGGGTTGGTGGAAGTTTCATGGAAGTGTGAGTTGTTGGGATGAGTCTGTCGACCGTGAGATATTTAGCCTTCCTCTAGGAGTGAGGACTGAGCGTAATGCCATGCTTACCTATAATTTAGGGTGTTGTGATGATTCTTGAGACAAGTATTGGTAGGTGTGGAAGGTAGAATGGTCCCGTAATACTGAAAGCAGAGGACCCATATGCATAGCAAGGAAGTCACGACCCCTGGGGTTTTGGTTAGGGAATTGATTCCCGGATTATTAAATGGAATACCTGATATCTGTTTGGTTTGATTGCAGCATCGTGGTTACATGACGATTCATGCCTAGTCCAAGTCTGGATCAGGAGAGGGCGGACAGGAGGTGTCGTCAGTTCCCAAGACTATCGGCCAAATGAGGTCAGATGAGATGGGCGACACGATCCGGGGGATCCTACAGGACGAGGTTGCTACTATGTTTCGGGCTTAGATGCTGGAGATGTTTCGCTCTATTAAGACCGCTATGGTGGAGTACTTTGATGAGCAATATGCAGCCCTCACTGAGGCGGCTTCCGCAGCAGCCACCGCAGCTGTATTCGCGGCAGGGTTGGGAGCCAGACAAGTTTTCCAGTACCGGGATTTCAATAACACAAAGCCCCCTATTTTTAATGGGACTTAGGATCCCATCAAGGCTATAAGATGGTTATCTGATGTGGAGGGGTGTTTCTTCACATGTTCATGTCCTGCTGACCAGAAGGTCAGATGTGCCCTGAACTTGCTACGGACTAGGGCAAACGATTGGTGGAGACTACTGACCGGGTCATTCACGAAGTCAGTCTATAAGGAGGGTATAAGGTTGCTGCCTATCAAATGGTGCTTAATGGGTGTACACTCACACCCACCGCTTGCTTGATCGGTGGAGGGTCGTTAGCCGAACGGGTAGGATAGGGCAACCTCATCTCTTCATTAAAAGTATAATATGAAATACCAAGTAACTACATGTTTTTCAAAATTTCCCAATCCTAGTTACTTTAGGAAAAGTGAATTGATGCAATCCCATGAAATTACACTTTGCACCCTTGCTAAGAAGTTAGTGGAGTGTGTGTGGTTTACTGGCACACTAATTGGTTCTAAGTGAAGGTGGCAAAGGGTGATTCATTGTTTATCATTGTTCGATGGAGCGTGTGTGGTTTACCGGCACATCAAATAGGTGATTGTTACAATGACGGCACCATGTGAATTTGCATGGTAATTCACACCCACTTTGTGATCCTTGGTATCCCAGTCACAAAAGAGAGGGGCATATCGAGATTTAAACATGCCATTGAAAAGTTTCAATGAATCTCATCCAAACCTTGGAATTCTGAATACATTTAGAACTTAAAGTTATGTTTTCGTGATGGAGAATTAGTGAATCGTCATTCACTTACCTTCAAATTGTTTGCATGTTAGATTATGGTATCCCTTTTCTAATATGTAAATATTGCTGTTGGATCCTAGCCCTAATTTTTCTTATTGGGTGATAATTAGGGATTCAAATTCTAATCTATCTTTGTCCTTTCTATTTGTAGATGTCGAACGCGAACAATGCTGCTGCTAGTTCATTCACGTTGATGAGCCTTTGCCAAAAGGTGACTTTCGATGGGACGAACTTTAAAGAATGGATAAGATACATTCGCACGATTGCTCTCTACGAAGATAAGGAGTATGTCCTCGATGAGAAGCTCGAGAAAATCAACCCAGAAATCGCTACTCCGGCTGAAATGACTACTTTTGAGAATCATGAACGTGATGCAACGAAGGTTCATTGCATCATGATAGCCACAATGAACGCCGAATTCCAAAAGTCCTATGAGGACATGTATCCATACGAAATGCACCAAGACTTGTTGGAGAGATACCACCAGAACGCGAGGGAGGAGCATTACGAGATTTTCACTAACATGATTTCCGCCAAAATTGGTCATGGAGAATCTCTTACCGTGCACCTGCAAAAGATGGAAAGGTATGTCGATCGTCTTCGCAAGTTGAATGTTGACTTTGGGGAAGACTTGGCGATCGACATGGTGCTTAACTCTTTGCCTCCGTGTTACAATCAATTTAGGATGACCTACCACATGAACAAAGAAGAGGCCACCCTAAGTAAGCTCCAAGGTCTCCTTAGGGTTGCTGAAAGCAACCTCAAGGACAAGTCTGTTGCACCCACTCCCAATCCACCCGCTGCTCCTGTTTTGGCCATTGGGCAAGGAAGAGGCAAGAAGAGGAAGGCTCCGTCTAAGAGCCACCACAAGGGAAAGTCCTGAGATGGTTCCTCTTCTAGTGGGACCAATGTTGATCCCGCTAAGCCTAACCCTAACCCAAAAGAGGCAGAGTGCCATCATTTCCATAAAATAGGGCATTGGAAGAGAAGCTACCCAGACTACCTGCAAGCCATTAGGGAAGGAAAGATGAAGCCATCTTTCGCAGATATATACACAATTAAATCTAATGATTCATCTCGTGCTATTTCTTGGGTCCTTGATACCGGTTGTGGTTACCACATTTGTTCTGAATTGCAGGGACTAAGAAGAAATAGGGATGTGGAGCATGGAAGAATAAATCTAATCATGGGGAACAGAAGATCGTCGCCTGTGACCAAGATTGGAGTTTATTCTTTAGTGCTTAGGAATGGTTTATTTTGGATTTGAACAATTGTTGCTATTCGCTAGAAATGGCAAGAAACATCATTTCATTTCATGGTTTGTTTAGATAAGGTTTTAAATTTTCTTTTAATAATGAGAATGGTTCTATTCTTGCTTATCTAAATGGTGTCTTATACTTTGAAGCAATACCGTGTAATGGAATTTATGAAACTGTTATGATTGTAGATAACTTAGGAAATGATGTTTTATGCATGGATTCTTCCAATGGTATGGATAGAGCATCCTTGTGGCATTGTCGTCTTGGACATGTCAACAAGAAGCGCATAGCCCAACTCCAAAAGGATGGAGTGTTGGAGTCATTCGACCTTAGGGAAGATGACACATGCGAGTCTTGTTTGCTTGGAAAGATGACTAAGTCGCCCTTCACTAGTACATGTGAAAGGGGTGAGGGTCTATTGGACCTCATACATACCGATGTATTTGGACCGTTTAGATTAACCACGAAGGATGGAAACCGCTTCTATTTGACTTTTACTGATGACTATAGTAGATATGGGTATATCTACTTAATCAAGCAAACGTCAGAAATGTTTGAAAAGTTCAAAGAGTTCAAGAATGAAGTGGAGAATCAATTGGGCAGGAAAATCAAGATGCTTCGATCCGATCGAGGAGGAGAGTACCTAAGTCTTGAATTCCACGACTATCTCAATGAATGTGGAATAGTTTCACAATTGACACCACCTAGGACACCGCAATTGAATGGTGTGGCAGAAAGGCGTAATCGAACCTTGTTAGACATGGTTCACTATATGATGAGTCGTGCTTCACTGCCTATCTCTTTTTGGGGGTATGCCTTAGAGACTGCCGCCCATATCCTTAACCGAGTCCCTACTAAGAAGGGTGCCAAAACACCTCACGAGATGTGGACAGGGAAAGCTCCCTCGTTAGCACATATCAAGGTTTGGGGTTGCGAGGCTTTCGTAAGACGAGATACTCACAACAAGCTCGAACCTCGTAGTGAGCGATGTATTTTCATCGGCTACCCGCAAAAATCCTTTGGATATCTCTTCTATAGACCGAAGGACAATGTTGTCTTTGTTGCGAGGAGAGGAGTTTTCCGAGAGCGAGAACTCATAAGCCAAGGAGAAAGTGGGAGGCAAATCAAGCTTGAAGAGATTCAAGAGTCGATAGATGAAGGAACCTCTACCGCTGGCATTCAACCGGAGGAGGAAACTCCGGTTGAACCGATTGACGAGTCATTACCTCTTAGATGTTCCGAAAGAGTTAGAGTTCAACCCCAATTTTATGGTTTTCATATTACTACCGAAGGGGACACGCATATTAGTGATGGTACACTAATAAACCTTGATGAACCTAATAGCTATAAGGAATCCATGACAGGCCCGGAGTCTGCGAAATGGAAAGAGGCAATGGACAGCGAGATCCAGTCCATGTATGACAACCAAGTTTGGAATTTGGTTGATAATGTGCCCGGATGTAAGACCGTTGGGTGCAAATGGATCTTCAAGAAGAAGACCGACGTGGATGGAAACGTATACACATATAAAGCACGATTGGTTGCGAAGGGCTTTACTCAAACTCCCGGAGTTGACTATGATGAGACCTTCTCACCAGTTGCGAAGATAAAGTCTATTAGAGTGATGCTAGCCATTGCCGCATTTCATGATTATGTGATTTGGCAAATGGATGTCAAAACTGCTTTCCTTAATGGGAAGTTGGATGAGGATGTTTACATGGCTCAGCCAAAGGGTTTTGTCGATCCGAAGCATCCAAATAGAGTGTGTAAGCTTGAAAAGTCCATTTATGGATTTAAGCAAGCTTCTCGTAGATGGAAATTTTTCTTCGATGAGAAATTCAAAGAGTTTGGATTTGTACGAAGCGAAGATGAATCATGTGTATATGTCAAAGCCAGTCGGAGTATAGTAAGCTTCCTCGTTCTGTATGTCGATGACATACTACTCATAGGAAACGACATCCTGACTATGCAGGAGGTTATGTCTTGGCTCGGGAAGTGCTTCGATATGAAGGACCTCGGAGAGGCTTCCTATATTCTGGGAATAAGGATAGTGAGAGAGCGAAGTAAGAGACTAATTGGACTTAGTCAGAACACTTACTTGGAGAAGGTACTAAAACGTTTTAGTATGGAAAACTCAAAGAAGGGAGAATTACCAATACAAAGTAATGCCAAGTTGAGTAAGACTCAAAGTCCGAGTACCGAAGCTGAAATAGCATAAATGAGCTGAGTACCATACGCTTCCGCAGTTGGCTCAATCATGTATGCTATGACTTGTACTCGCCCTGATGTAGCCTTTGCTTTGAGCATGGTTAGCAGGTATCAAGGGAATCCTGGCAGAGCCCATTGGATTGCGGTTAAGAATATCCTTAAGTACCTTCGGAGGACAAAGGAATGCTTCTTAGTCGTTGGAGGGAGTGATGACTTGAAAGTGTGAGAGTATAGTGATGCCAGCTTTCAGACCGATAGGGACAAATACCGTTCGCAGTCGGGCTGGGTCTTTACCCTGAATGGAGGAGCAGTAACTTGGAAAAGTTCCAAGAAGGAAACCGTAGCTGATTCAACGTGCGAATCAGAGTATATTGTAGCGAGCGAAGCGTCGAAGGAGGCAATATGGTTGTAGAACTTCATCGGTGATCTTGGAGTTGTACCTGCCATAAAGGATCCCATGGAGATTTTCTTTGATAATGAAGGAGCGGTTGCCTTGACCAAGGAACCGAGGGATCATGGTAGATCTCGACATATCGACAGAAAATATCAGTTTATTAGACATCGTGTAGAAGAAGGAAAACTCGTAGTGAAGAGGATATCATCAGAAGATAACCCAACAGATCCGCTTACGAAGAGACTGAGTAGGGTTAAGCACTTGCAGCATGCTAAAAGTATTGGGTTGAAGGATGATATTAGTATAGATTAGATAGTATTGGAAACGTGTAATAGATAAATGTAATTAACATTTGATGATTAAATAAAAGAGTATTATTTATGAGTAATGTTACTGTCTTATGTTAATTGTTTAACTATTGTTTCACTTTGCATGTTTTGACTTCCAGAATAATTGAGTTTATTAAGAATAATCGAATTATTCAAATTGTCCACAATCGTTCATATATTGGAAGTAGGTATGAATGAAGATTGTCATGAATTGGTGTGTAGATTGTCTAAATGGTATTAGACATAGCAAAATTTTGTTGCAACGTTCATGAGTGCTTATGAACTAGTTTTGAGCATGGGAACAAACCCGCGCTTGCTGGAATCACCTTATGGAATGTGATAAAAAGGGTGATCGCAAGACGATAATATTATATTGTCTTAAAACCAAGATATATGGTTTGTTATTTGTTAATTGGCTGTACATTGATAATGCGAAAGCGCATCAGTAACTTGATGTTATAAAACGCATTGTTGTGTATAGTTGATTAATGAATATGTAAATGCATTTAAGTCGAAGTTTATCTGTTACTTTTATCCTAAGAGGGTAAAAGCGATATCTCAACCGCTCGATGATTTGATTTGACTTATGTTCCTGGCCCGGTCAGAACTAAATTGATGTGTTCGATTAAGTTCTATGTCAAATGAAGCGGATATCGAGAAACCAAATGCTAGACAAATTGTTCCATAGAATTGTCAGCATGATATCTGAACAGAGGACTGTACGATCCCTTATCTAAAGGACAAGATTGATTAGATCAGAGTTTGACGGCGTCTTTGAGAGCTACGATTGCTAATCGGATTATACTTGTATATATAGTTAATAGACTTATCCAAGTGGGAGACTGTTGGAATAGTGTCTAAGGCTGCAACTATATTAGGCAAGTATTTGACCCGGTTGTGCATGGTCCTTTTGGGTTGCCTTCACCATAGCAACTTGACAGGATGATTAATTATGAGAGAAGAAATATTATTAATATATTATCAGAGTAATATAAGGAATAATAATATTATTATTTGATTAATATAAGTCATAAATTAATTAGGAATTAATTTGGTGACTTAAAGAGATTAATTGAATAAAGGGGCATAAACTGTCAATTGATTGATAGTTATACTTTGGGCTATAAATCCCTTATGGATAATGGTGAACGATTTCTAGGGCTTAGGATAGGCTTAGATTTCGTCCAAGGCTTATCAATTAGGGTATTGGATTCCTTAGGGCCTAAGTTATCCAATTAGGGTTTAAGGGTGAAACCCTAGGAGCCTTACAAGTATAAATAGACCCCAAGGGTTAAGGAAATCGACACTTGTGCTTTAGAAGAAAACCCTGGCCGATTTCTCTTCCCTCTCCTCTCTCTCAAATCATCCTCTTGCTATTTGGTGTTTGTAAGCGATTAGAGGAGTGACAATTGTGACTCTAAAGCTCCAAGGACAAGAGGATCAAGCAAGTGATTCAAGGTAAACTTCTAATTCTGATTTCATATTGTTATTATAGTCTATTAGCCATTAGAAGTGTTGGATTGAATGCATGTTTTATTAGAGAAACCTAGATCCTAGCATTAGGGTTTGCATGTGCACATAGGAATGTTCATATGGCTAAAACCCATCAGGGCGGTCTATCGGTGAGTCAGACCAATTCGAGAATTCTAGATTTTAGGTTTCAGGTAAGGTAGGGCTAGTTTTCTATAAGGGATAATGGATTCGTCTTCTTTGGGGTTGGAGAGTTCTACTATATTTGGGTTTGGTAGCCTTGGGAAGGCAGTGTGTGTTCGGGGTTGTGGTTGTATTCTTCAGGCTGTCTGGGTGCCTTGGATACTACGGAAACGATTTCGAGGACAAAATCTAATTCAAGTGGGATACAGTTGTAATACCCGGAATCTTGAGAAGAAATTGTAAGGACTGAATCACATTTTCAGGACCGGACACAGCGTGTTGGAGGAATCAACACGGTGTTCCTAGTTAAGGAAAACTGGTACTCTCATTTAGGTTAACATGGTGTGTTGGTGTCTAAACGCGACATGTTCGAAGCTAGGAAGGGAACCCTAATTTTTAGGATGTTGCACCCTATATATTCTCTTTAAGCCCCAAGGGTTGATCTCCTTACTAGCCTCTAAAGACACTAAAACTCTAAAATCGATCCCTAAGTCTCCTAGTGGTGTTCTTGAGCTAGTAAGAATTTCTTGGTACTCATTTTTTGACTTTGTGAAGGAATAAGAGATCTTGAAGCCGTCTTGCTTGGTGGATTGGATTGGAATCAGAACCATCTTCTTTTGTGCAAGCATTCTAAGGTATCAAGTTTGAGCAATGACATATAGATGTTTAGATCTCTTCTTTTTTGCAAGCATTATAAGGCATCCAAACTAGCATGAAGATGGACTCGGCGAGTGAAAGTATGAACTCGTCTGTAACACCCAAAGTCAGGAAGGCCAGGAAAGGAAAGGAAACCCTAAATTCGGGACTTGGAGCCTATTTAAACATCTCATTCTCTCCCTAGGGTTCCTTTACTGCCTCTCTAACCCAGAACACCGAACCCTAAGCCCCATTGTTACTCGTTCATGCTTCTAAGCCATTTTTGGGTGATTTGAAGGTAAAAGGAAGAGGGAAATCATTGAAGCTTCAAGGATTGGCCATAGATCCAGAGTTTGTGGAACCTTTCAGAGTTGTTGAAGGTACTAAGTCATTTCCTTCATTTAGATTTATTCTAGTTATGTGTTTTGGGGCTTTTAAGCCATGTTTAGATATTCATATGAGTTAGAAACCAGATATGAGGTTGCTACTTCGGATCTAAACACATTTTGGCCTTGTGAAGCATAAAGTAACTGCCCTTGAGTTGATTATAGAGCCTCCTTGCCTTAAACGCTAGTTTATGGTGTGTTTAGCCTACATCTCCTTCTCTACACGTAAAGTTTGCAACTTTATGTGAGGAATAGGCTTGGGGAGGGCAGATCTACAGTTTGGAGTCCACACATGACTCAAAAGCCCTCTGCATGTATGAAGATCTGAATGGACTCGGCGAGTCCTTTGAGTGGACACGGCGAGTAGAATGAAGATTAGGAGGAACTCGACGAGTGGGATGAACAACTTGTCGATTAGGATGAAGATTGCCTTGGACTTGGAGAGTCTGTTCTTGGACTCGGTGAGTCTGTTCTTGGACTCGACGAGTCAGGTCGCGAAACCCCAAACCCTTCGAGTTGAGACTCGAATCAGTGAGTCGAGTGGAGACTCGGTGAGTTGGACAGGTCAGGACTCAGAAATCAGTAGACCCGGCGAATCATGGTCTGACTCAGTGAGTCGAGTCGCGAATGGAAGGACTCTGAGCATATGAACTCGGCGAGTCAGTAGGTTGACTCGGCGAGTAGGGTTGACCTGGAAGGTTGACCTTGACTAGGATTTTGACTTTGACCAGAGTTGATTTAGTAGACTTTCGGGGGACAGTTAGACTAAGTGTTGCATTGATATTGGTAGCTCGGGGAGCTACTGGAGTAGGAGTTCAGAGAGCTGTCGGGCAGCAACTAGAGGGAGTTATCAGCAAGATCATCAAGTGCAGGTGAGTTTCCCTTTGTGTGAATGGGTCTAAGGCCACAATGTCGGCCCATGTAGTTATGAGTAGAAGACCCGGGGGTTAGCCCTAGGCACAGTATGCTAGCATGATATTCAGGACGAGGTCCAGTGATAGCGAGCGGGTGCCCAAGGAATGCTTTATATGATAGTTTTATACTGGTTGTCTGTGTGATACATGTATGTGCCTAGTAGGGAGGTGAGTGTGGGCGAGGTCCCATACCTCACCAATAGTAGAGGGTGGATGGTGTTCCACATCTCATTAGCAGCAGAACAGGGGTGAGGCCCAAGATAGGGAAAGAGTGAGTGTGGGCTGGGCCCGTATCTCACTACCAGTAGGAGTGTGGGCAGGGTTCCATGACTCACCGGTTGCAGGATATGGGCGAGGCCCAAGATAGGCGAGGCCTTTAGAGCAAGATTCGGTAGTATATGATTAGTTTATCTGTTGTGATATGTTATGTGTTAGTATATGTTGGCGGGTGAGGCCCAGTGACAGGCGAGGCCTAAGCGAAACAGATTTGTATCCGAGCTGGGCTCGAAGCCAGGCAGGGCCTGGGGCGGCGAGGTCGTTGTAGCGGGCGAGGCCCGAGGCAGGGGCGAGGCCCAGGATAGCGGGTGTGGCCCAGTATGTGTAGTATGTGGTTATGCTTGCTATGTGGTAGGGTGGGGAACTCACTAAGCTTCGTGCTTACGGTTTTCAGTATTGGTTTCAGGTACTTCCGGTAGCGGAGGGAAGATCTCGGGGTGATCGCATGGCACACACCATAGATTAGATAGCCTGGGAATGTTTTACTCTAATAACGAACATGTGTTTTGGAAACTAATACTCTGATTATGTTTTGGATTGATAAATTCGCTTTAAGTAATGTTTTATGAAAAGAAATTTTTAGTCTTGAATTTTGGGATGTTACAAGTTGGTATCAGAGCCTTGGTTTGAGGGATTTGGACATACTCTCGGGTGTGTCTGAACTCAAACTAAGGAAATGGTATGGAAGTTTTCACAATGAAAAGTCAGCTTTGTAAAAAGAGTTTGAGAAAGAAAACAGTTTTAGAAAAGCAAAAGAATTCAGAAAGAAAAGAACTTTGAAAAGAGAAAAAGGGGTTTGGTGCATGCAGTCAGCCGAGCTCAAGTAAGTACCCCAAAATACCCATACGAGTTTATGTTATGGTTATCAGTTAGTAGAACAGCATGCTAGATTAGGACTAAGGATCTAGGGAGGATGCCTTATGTGCCTATTATATGTGCTTTGAGCTGCATGATAGTGTTGATTAGACAGTAATAGGATAGCCTGTTTAGGTTATGCCTAAGTTTATGAGTTTGTGTTGCATGCTAGTATAGATTCTTGCAATGTGGATATGATTGCTTGAGTATGTTATGGTTAGATTTTCCTTTGTCTGAATGTTGCTTGCTTGGTGCATTGTGGGATCCTGAGTGATGGGAGTTAGCCATTAGGTGAATACATCACATCACATGTGATCAGGGTTGAATAATCTCAGAGTACTGGATTTGGCCCTATTGCGTAGCTCTTGTCTGAGACCAACCATTGTAGGGACGAGTCTTTTACTCGAAGGATTACTTGAGCCTCGTCACATGTGATGGTATTCAGCTGATGGGTAATTAGCATCACAAGGAGGCCTTCAGCAGCTGAGGACTGGTTTGAGTTGAGTCGGAGGTTCCCTAGGGTAAGCCTAGGATGAGATAGTGTTGGGAGCAGTATTAATAGAAAAGGGACCTGGTGGAGTCGAAGCAATTCTTGAGGAAAGTACGAATAGATGTGGAAGGTAGTATGGGCCCGTACTACTGAAAGCAGAGGATCCGTACTCGATTCGGGAAAGGCCGAGACAAGACCGGGAACCTGGTAGTGCGTGTGTTTGGTCTCGCAACAGTTATATGTATTTTGATAGTGGTTGTGGTATATTTCCAGCATGGTGACGTTGAGAGAGAGGCCAGTGGGCAGAGCAGGTGCCGGAGAGGGATCAAGCTCGGTTTCAGGAGCCGAGCAGCTCGAGGAGCGAATGAGGGAGTTGATATCAACTGAGGTTACGTGCAGTATTCTAGACCAGACTCCTGTGATCTTTGGCACGGTCAAGGAGGGTATACTGGAGATCTTGGATGAGAGGCTGGGAGCCTTCCGTACCGAGATGATGGCTTTGATGTGTGACAACCCGAACAACTCCTCGCATGCATTCTTCAATTCTTTTCAATATTAGACTTATTTTACTATATGGTAATACCCTTTAGAGTCTAATGAAGCGTTCTAAATGTGATATAATCAAGGTAGGAGTGTTAAAAAGGGTTAACTCGAAGTGTAGGAATCAAAAACCGGGCCAAACACTCCAACACATGGAGTGTGCGGCTACACACTCTTGTTTGCGGCCTCACACCCTCCCAACCGCACACTCCACCTATATATACCACCCTTGAATCATTTGTACACACTTCCTTCATTTCTTCAAACATAGAACACGAAAACCCTCTCAAGTATCATCCATTCTCCTTGAAGATCTTCATAAAAGGTACAAAGAACACCAAGAACACTAAGATCTTCATCTGGCCGCACACATGGCAGCACACACCACCTGGCAGCACACATGGCCGCACACAGGGCCGCACACATGTGCTGGCAGCACACTAGGCCGCACACCTGGCCGCACACACACATAGAGTGTGTATTTTGGCCATACACTCCATTGTAAAGCCTTATACCCCCTTCATACAATCATATATGGTTGTAACACTTCATTATAAGTGTTTACTAGTCCCTAAGGTGGTCCCAATTCAATAATTAGTTGTTCATAACACTAATTATATTCATATATGTGTCAATATATGCTAAATAGGATACGCGTGTGTACTCAAGTCACCACTTGATACTTAGCAACCAAATCCAACATTGTCATCAGAACCACTCACTATAGGTGAGTTCATACGCCTTTAAAATTAACCTTTGAAATACTTTAAATGTTTTAAATACTTTATGGGGGTGGGGGGAATACAAGTTCAATGCTTATAGTTATTGAAACCACTCACATGTGATTGCATTAATCACATGTGATTAATAACTAGAAAACCAATGATTTTATCAATGTTCAAACTGTTTATCAAACTGTTTCACTTCAAAATGTTTTACAAACTCTTTTACTTATCAAATACTTTTGTTTAAACTTTATTATACTTCTTATAGATTGCATGTCCATATATGCATAGATATATAAGAAATGTTTAAAAGACTTAGGAAGGCCATCCGCCCTATTTCCTTTTCCTCGATTTGGATGTGGTCTGGTGGGATGTCGGGTAGCCGTCCGAGGGTCATTTCAATATTAATTATATATCATATGTGCATATATAGGCATAAAAGTACTTCCATATTCATGCGTATCAGTTACATCATCAGTAATTTAGCATCGGGGTAACACAAGATCATACTTATACAAATTCTAGATCAATGAGTCAGTTCATTCATGAGTCTATACATTACATTACTACTAGAACATATACAACTATACTAGGAGCAGAACATATACAACTATACTAGAACGAGAAACATTACATTACATATACAAGAATACGTTAACAATTGTGATCCACTATATCAGAGCATGCCTTAAATGTCATGGCCCGAGTTGTAGCCAGAATTCTCTTGGAGGGAGAGCATGAGTTTGCGTATAAATCTATACTGGATTAACTATCCTACACCTTGCTGCTAGCTACAGCTGGACCTATAGGTCTGCGGGTGCCAAACGTCATTCCGTTATTACGACCATTCGTATGTCGTTGTTACCAGTCGATAGTATGGTGCAATTATCACATTTTACCTTAATATAAATCCGGTTTAAGGTAGTTAGTACAACAGTAGTTCCTATAATACAAAACTACAGTACTACAATGATTTACCCATTACATATTTTTAGTGATAACCTCACTTAAACATTAATGTACAAACTATATTTGTTAAATGATAGTTACCCTTGGGAAATTACATACTTTTACAACAAACGAGCATACAAAACAGTAAAGCCTTGGTAGAAGGCTACTTTAATAGAAAATATAGGTTTTTCTGAGAGACTCAAACTTTTACAAACACTTACATACATTTTACAAACTTATACTTGAGACACGTTCAAACGTTTTGACAATAAACATCGACACTAAAATACTTATGAACTCACCAGCTTAATGCTGATAAACTCTTTCAAAATAACTTGTATTCTCAGGTCATCAGTAGACAGGTACCGAGGCCGTTTTTTTTGAGAATATGGAGCGCATTCAAGACTCATCATATTATTTTGATTTACATTATACTTTTGGTGTCTAAAACTGTACAGAACACACTTGTATTAAAATTATATATTTAACGCAATGGATGATTTTGTTTGCTTATTTACATTTACTGTGTTGTGATACTGTACATGACGTCCTCCGCCCCAGAACGTTTCCGCCGTTCTTGGTTTTGGGGTGTGACAGATTGGTATCAAAGCATTGTTTATGGTGAATCAAGTATATCAACCCATAAAAGATATACTAAACTATAAACCCATTTGGGATTAAAGCACTCTGACCAAGAGTCTATACTTTAAATATTAGAGTATTTAATTAAGTATACTAGTCTGCATTCATACTAAAATCAGTGTCACAATGACAAGAACAAAAGTATTACGATTGTTAAATATCACAAGTGAGCTCGGGGATGTATGATCAGTCCTGGGAATGGCATAGCCTGATCAACTATGCTAGTCCAAGAAGTGATTAGCATATGCCCTAGAATGGTTGTGATGTGTTAACAAGTCTAAAAACTTACCAACAACACCACAAGAAGATCAGTAGAACTTAAACTTAAAATACTATAGGTGTATTTTGTACTACTAGTTACATATATACTATATTCTTATACCTCTCTTCTCGCGTAGATTTAGATGGCTGGATTCCATGACGGCGACCCGTACTTTCCAGATGAAGGCAATGCAGGGTGGATCGAAGAAGAGCCCGAAGATGAGCATCCAATCCCTTTGGATGATCACCTCGCAGAAGGCTTTTCTGATGGATCCAGCTCCGAGCCTGAAGTCAACAATCTACCTCCCATAGGTCAAGCCCCGAACCACGACCCCCGACCAGCATTTCCAGGTCCCACTCCTATGTGGGTAAACAACTTAAATCGTTGGAGCGACGAGCAGGGTCAACCCTTACCTTACTTTGGGGACCGAACCTTTTACAACGTTAGCGAAGTTGGTTGTGCGGATAGAGCCCTGCCTGTCATGGTGCGTAGAATTGCTCGAAATGTCGAACAAGGTAGAGCAGCCATCGACCGAGTCATGGAAGTTGATGCCAACTCAGGCGTTAATATTGTCCGCATTCGACATCTAGAAGAAGCACTCGAAGGGACGAGGAGAACCAGTGACGCACTGCGAGAGCAATTAACCACTGAAATCGCAGAACTTCGAGTTCGCCAAAGAGCTCACGAACGACACCTTAAAGAAGTGGTTCGCCAACTGGCAGATATTAGGATTCGCTCTAGGAATTCTCGTCTTCGTTAGAAGATGTCTAGTACATCTTTGACTTTTGATTAAGGAATAGCCATTAGTATCTGGACTTCTGGTAACGCTTGTCTGTAAAATATTCCTAACTTTCAGTACACTATCTAGGAATCTAGTAACTGTCAAACTTTTCCGTATGGTATGATGTAAGACCTACTGCTAGGTCAATTTTTCCCCTGAACCTATTGCATCAATAATACCAGTAATATTGACAGCTAGCTAATCTGTGAGAAAATCTTTATACTTGCGTTTTCCTACTAGTCTTCCCTATTGTGAATTCAATTCGTACATACATTCAACTATTGGGCTATGGTTAGTTAGTCCATGTGTCACTCTCAATTTGCTTACAATTGATTCTTACCATTGTATCTGTCGTTATAAACTTATAGCTGAAAGATGCCTCCTCGCAAATCTCCCAGGAATAACCCTGCACCTCCACCGCCTCCTCCGCCTCCGGTCATCGATATTGCAGCCCTGAATGCTGCCGTAGCTGCAGCAGTGGCGACTGCCATGGCTCAGTATCACTCAACTGATGCCAGCAGAGGTGGAACCCCTGTGGAATCAACCCCGGTTGAAACCCCTGTGCGCTCGAGAGAGTGCTCCTACAAGGATTTCACCAATTGCAAGCCGAAGCCTTTCTATGGCACCGGCGGAGTCATTGCCCTCTCGCAATCGTTCGAGAAGACTGAATTAGTCTTCGAAATTTGTTCATGCCCTGCTGCGTGCAAAGTCAAATATGCCGCATGCACCTTTGAAGGAAA
The DNA here is from genome assembly GCF_002870075.4 of Lactuca sativa. Classification (NCBI taxonomy): domain Eukaryota; kingdom Viridiplantae; phylum Streptophyta; class Magnoliopsida; order Asterales; family Asteraceae; genus Lactuca; species Lactuca sativa. Next base: position 94,613,873 of record NC_056629.2, read on the forward strand.
AGCCCTAACGTGGTGGAACGGCCACGTTAAAGCTCTAACTCTCGTTGTAGCCAACGACATAGGCTGGGAAACAATGAAATACCTCGTGACTAAGGAATACTACCCGAGGGGAGAAATCCAGAAATTGGAGCAAGAGCTGTGGGGCCTAACCATGAAGGGCTCCAACATAGTTGCTTATACCGCCAGGTTTAGTGAACTGGTGGCTCTCTGCCCCAATATGGTTCCCACTGAAGGGAAAAAGATCGAAAGTTACATCTGGGGACTAGTGCCTCCGTACCAAGGAAATGTCCTATCATCAAACCCACTACTTTCGACAATGCCAAACGGTTGGCACAGCGACTCATTGACCATGGAGTCCAATCCCCAACAGCGACAACAACCCAAGCCGTCTCAGAACCCTCCAAACCCGCTGACACCAAGCGGAAGTTTTGGGACGAAAAGAAGAAGCAACAGGCTGCCAAAAAGCAGCAAATTGTGGCAATGCACGCCGCAATAACCCCTGCTGCTGCTACTACTACTGCTCCGGTGGGTCGGTATGCTGGAAGTTTGCCCAAGTGCAACAAATGCAACTACCACCACAACGGCTCCTGCCGTGAAATGCAGTGCTCTAACTGCAACAGAAGAGGACACACAGTACGATTCTGTAAATTCCCGGCACAATCAATCACCCAGGTCCCTGACTCTAGCGCGAGCCCGACCTGCTATGAATGTGGCGAAGCAGGCCACTATAAGAGGGACTGCCCCAAAGCAAAGAATGCTGGTGGAGTAGGAAGGGTACTAGCTATAGGCCACGGGGAAGCAGTTGCTGACCCGACAGTGGTGAATGGTACGTTCCTCCTCGATAACTCCTATGCAAGCATTCTATTCGATAGTGGAGCGGAGCGAAGCTTCGTAAACCATAAATTTGCTCGCATGCTAAATCAACCACCGCACGTACTCAAAGAACTATTCACAGTAGAAATGGCTAATGGAAAAACTGAAAGTACGAATAGCATATACTTAGGTTGTACCCTAACTCTAGATAACCATTCATTCCCAATCGACCTCATGTGCCGACATCATGTGCTTCGAGAAAGCAGTCCGTCTAAACCTTCCGTCTAACGAAACTCTTATAGTTTACGGCGACAAACCTGGTGCGAATCTTCGTATAATATCAAGTATTCAAGCGCATAAGTATCTGCATAAAGAATACCATGCATTCCTTGCTCACATCGTCGAGACAAGCCTCGAAACGAAAGAACTAAAGAACATCCAAGTAGTGAGCGACTTCCCCGACATTTTCCTAGAAGAACTACCAAGGTTACCTCTGCAACGACAGGTCGAGTTCAGAATCGACTTAGTCCCGGGAGCTACCCCAGTAGCCAAGTCGCCCTACCGTTTAGCACCAGCTGAGATGCAGGAACTCTCTGGTCAACTTAACGAACTGCTCAACAAAGGCTTTATAAGACCAAGTTTCTCGCCATGGGGAGCACCGGTCTTGTTCGTTAAGAAGAAAGACGGATCATTCCGTTTGTGTATTGACTGTAGAGAACTCAACAAACTGACGGTCAAGAATCGTTATCCTCTGCCTCGCATAGACGATCTATTTGACCAACTGCAAGGGGCAAATTATTTTTCCAAAATAGATCTGAGATCCGGATATCACCAGTTACGAGTACTAGAGGAGGATGTGCCGAAGATAGCCTTCTGAACTCGTTACAGACATTACGAGTTCGTGGTGATGCCATTCGGATTGACCAATGCGCCTGCAGTCTTCATGGACCTGATGAATAGAGTATGCCGACCCTACTTGGATCAGTTCGTCATCGTTTTCATTGACGACATCCTGATCTACTCCCGAAGTAAGGAAGAGCATGGCAACCACCTGCGACAAGTTCTAGGGACATTACGAAAGGAGAAACTTTATGCGAAGTTCTCGAAATGTGAATTTTGGATCCGAAGAGTCGAATTCTTAAGACACGTGGTAAGCGAAGAGGGAATCCACGTGGACCCATCCAAAATTAAAGCCATTGAGAACTGGTCAGCACCGAAGACGCCTACAGAAATTCGTCAATTTCTAGGCCTCGCTGGCTACTACCGCAGATTCATTCAGAACTTCTCCCGAATAGCGAAACCCCTTACAACCCTGACCCAGAAAGGTGTGGCCTTTGACTGGGAAGAGAAACAAGAGGGAGCGTTCCAAATGCTCAAACGAGCCTTGTGCACCGCGTCAGTACTATCCCTTCCTGAAGGGATAGAAGACTTCGTAGTCTATTGCGATGCATCGAATCAAGGGCTCAGGTGTGTTCTGATGCAGCGAGGTAAGGCCATAGCCTACGCCTCGAGACAGTTGAAGACACACGAGGTTAACTACACGACGCACGATCTTGAACTGGGAGCAGTGGTGTTTGCCCTAAAGATCTGGAGACATTACTTGTACGGTACGAAAAGCACTGTTTACCGACCACAAAAGTTTACAACACATTTTCGATCAGAAGGAGCTCAACATGCGTCAACGACGGTGGGTTGAGCTACTCAATGACTACGGATGCGAGATTCGTTATCATCCGGGTAAAGCCAACGTAGTAGCAGACGCCCTAAGTCGGAAGGAATATTCTGGTCAAAGAGTCAAGTCATTATCAATAACCATCTATTCACACTTGTCTAAGCAAATCCAGGCAGCTCAACTTGAAGCCATGAAACCTGAAAATGTGACGAGTGAATCCCTTAGAGGAATGGACAAGAATTTAGAAACCAAGGGTGACGGAGCCTTATATTTCATGAACGGATCTGGACACCGAAACACGGTGGTTTCCGACACTTGGTCATGACCGAGGCGCACAACACTCGGTATTCCGTCCACCCAGGTTTAGATAAGATGTATCTGGATCTTAAAAAGCTATACTGGTGGCCTAATATGAAAGCAGAGATTGCTACCTTCGTAAGTAAATGCCTTACTTGTGCAAAGGTGAAGGTCGAGTACCAGAAGCCCTCTGGTTTATTGCAACAACCAGAGATTCCAGAATGGAAGTGGGAGCGGATCACTATGGATTTCATAACCAAGTTGCCCAAGACAACGGGTGGACTTGATACCATATGGGTCATCGTCGATAGATTGACTAAGTCTGGACACTTCCTGCCTATCAAAGAAACTGACAAGATGGAGAAACTTACGAGAACATACATTAGGGAAATCGTACGACTACATGGTGTACCTATGTCCATTATCTCCGATAGAGATAGTAGGTTCACCTCAAGGTTCTGGCAATCACTGCAGCATTCCTTAGGAACAAGGCTGGACATGAGCACAGCCTACCATCCACAGACCGACGGACAGAGTGAGAGGACCATCCAAACACTGGAAGATATGTTGCGAGCCTACGTGATTGACTTTGGGAAGGCATGGGATACTCATTTACCCCTTGTCGAGTTTTCCTATAATAACAGTTATCACACGAGCATCAAGGTTGCTCCATTTGAAGCTCTCTACGGCCGAAAGTGTAGATCTCCTCTGTGCTGGGCTGAGGTGGGTGATACCCAATTAGCTAGGGGTCAAGCTTCTGACAGTACTCTCACCAGTCCAGAGATCATTCGGGAAACGACAGAGAAAATCGTTCAGATTCGTGAACGATTAAAAGCCTCTAAAGACCGACAGAAGAGCTACGCTGATAAAAGAAGAACACCTTTGGAATTTCAGGTTGGAGACAGAGTCCTTCTCAAAGTCTCACCCTGGAAGGGGTTGATACGCTTCGGAAAGCGTGGAAAGCTAAATCCAAGGTACATTGGGCCTTTCGAGATTCTTGCAAGAATCGGCCCAGTGGCTTACAAACTCAACCTACCGATCGAACTTCGTAACGTATATTCTACCTTCCACGTTTCCAACTTGAAAAAGTGTCTATCCGATGAGACTCTTGTAATCCCACTCGACGAGATCGAGATCAACGAGAGCCTCAACTTCGTGGAAGAACCCGTAGAAGTCATGGACCGTGAGGTCAAACAGACGAAGCAAAGCCGTATCCCGATTATGAAGATTAGCTGGAATGCCAAGCGCGGGCCAGAATTCACTTGGGAACGAGAGGATCAGATGAAACTAAAATATCCTCATCTTTTTACTTAGTTATTTGTAATAATCTAGTAACTTAAACTCAAATTTCGGGACGAAATTCCCTTAACAGGGGGATGATATGACAACCCGAACAACTCCTCGCATGCATTCTTCAATTCTTTTCAATATTAGACTTATTTTACTATATGGTAATACCCTTTAGAGTCTAATGAAGCATTCTAAATGTGATATAATCAAGGTAGGAGTGTTAAAAAGGGTTAACTCGAAGTGTAGGAATCAAAAACTGGGCCAAACACTCCAACACATGGAGTGTGCGGCTACACACTTGAATGTGCGGCCACACACTCTTGTTTGCGGCCTCACACCCTCCCAACCGCACACTCCACCTATATATACCACCCTTGAATAATTTGTACACACTTCCTTCATTTCTTCAAACATAGAACACGAAAATCCTCTCAAGTATCATCCACTCTCCTTGAAGATCTTCATAAAAGGTACAAAGAACACCAAGAACACCAAGATCTTCATCTGGCCGCACACATGGCAGCACACACCACCTGGCAGCACACATAGGGCCGCACACATGTGCTGGCAGCACACTAGGCCACACACCTGGCTGCACACACACATAGAGTGTGTATTTTTGCCATACACTCCATTGTAAAGCCTTATACCCCCTTCATACAATCATATATGGTTGTAACACTTCATTATAAGTGTTTACTAGTCCCTAAGGTGGTCCCAATTCAATAATTAGTTGTTCATAACACTAATTATATTCATATATGTGTCAATATGTGCTAAATAGGATACGCGTGTGTACTCAAGTCACCACTTGATACTTAGCAACCAAATCCAACATTGTCATTAGAACCACTCATTACAGGTGAGTTCATACCCATTTAAAATTAACCTTTGAAATACTTTAAATGTTTTAAATACTTTATAAGGGGGGGGGGGAATACAAATTCAATGCTTATAGTTATTGAAACCAATCACATGTGATTAATAACTAGAAAACCAATGATTTTATCACTGTTCAAACTGTTTATCAAACTGTTTCACTTCAAAATGTTTTACAAACTCTTTTACTTATCAAATACTTTTGTTTAAACTTTATTATACTTCTTATAGATTGCATGTCCATATATGCATAGATATATAAGAAATGTTTAAAAGACTTAGGAAGGCCATCCTCCCTATTTCCTTTTCCTCGATTTGGATGTGGTCTGGTGGGACGTCGGGTAGCCGTCCGAGGGTCATTTCAATATTAATTATATATCATATGTGCATATATAGGCATAAAAGTACTTCCATATTCATACGTATCAGTTACATCATCAGTAAGTTACCATCGAGGTAACACAGGATCATACTTATACAAATTCTAGATCAATGAGTCAGTTCATTCATGAGTCTATACATTACATTACTACTAGAACATATACAACTATACTAGGAGGAGAACATATACAACTATACTAGAACGAGAAACATTACATTACATATACAAGAATACGTTGACAATTGTGATCCACTATATCGGAGCATGCCTTAAATGTCATGGCCCGAGTTGTAGCCAGAATTCTGTTGGAGGGAGAGCATGAGTTTGCGTATAGATCTTTACTGGATTGACTATCCTACACCTTGCTGCTAGCTACAGTCGGACCTGCAGGTCTGCGGGTGCCAAACGTCATTCCATTATTACGACCATTCATATGTCGCTGTTACCAGTCGATAGTATGGTGCAATTATCACATTTTACCTTAATATAAATCCGGTTTAAGGTAGTTAGTACAGCAGTAGTTCCTATAATACAAAACTACAGTACTACAATGATTTACCCATTACATATTTTTAGTGATAACCTCACTTAAACATTAATGTACAAACTATATTTGTTAAATGATAGTTACACTTGGGAAATTACATACTTTTACAACAAACGAGCATACAAAACAGTAAAGCCTTTCTATGGCACCGGCGGAGTCATTGCCCTCTCGCAATCGTTCGAGAAGACTGAATTAGTCTTCGAAATTTGTTCATGCCCTGCTGCGTGCAAAGTCAAATATGCCGCATGCACCTTTGAAGGAAAAGCCCTAACGTGGTGGAACGGCCACGTTAAAGCTCTAACTCTCGTTGTAGCCAACGACATAGGCTGGGAAACAATGAAATACCTCGTGACTAAGGAATACTACCCGAGGGGAGAAATCCAGAAATTGGAGCAAGAGCTGTGGGGCCTAACCATGAAGGGCTCCAACATAGTTGCTTATACCGCCAGGTTTAGTGAACTGGTGGCTCTCTGCCCCAATATGGTTCCCACTGAAGGGAAAAAGATCGAAAGTTACATCTGGGGACTAGTGCCTCCGTACCAAGGAAATGTCCTATCATCAAACCCACTACTTTCGACAATGCCAAACGGTTGGCACAGCGACTCATTGACCATGGAGTCCAATCCCCAACAGCGACAACAACCCAAGCCGTCTCAGAACCCTCCAAACCCGCTGACACCAAGCGGAAGTTTTGGGATGAAAAGAAGAAGCAACAGGCTGCCAAAAAGCAGCAAATTGTGGCAATGCACGCCTCAATAACCCCTGCTGCTGCTACTACTACTGCTCCGGTGGGTCGGTATGCTGGAAGTTTGCCCAAGTGCAACAAATGCAACTACCACCACAACGACTCCTGCCGTGAAATGCAGTGCTCTAACTGCAACAGAAGAGGACACACAGTACGATTCTGTAAATTCCCGGCACAATCAATCACCCAGGTCCCTGACTCTAGCGCGAGCCCGACCTGCTATGAATGTGGCGAAGCAGGCCACTATAAGAGGGACTGCCCCAAAGCAAAGAATGCTGGTGGAGTAGGAAGGGTACTAGCTATAGGCCACGGGGAAGCAGTTGCTGACCCGACAGTGGTGAATGGTACGTTCCTCCTCGATAACTCCTATGCATGCATTCTATTCGATAGTGGAGCGGAGCGAAGCTTCGTAAACCATAAATTTGCTCGCATGCTAAATCAACCACCGCACGTACTCAAAGAACTATTCACAGTAGAAATGGCTAATGGAAAAACTGAAAGTACGAATAGCATATACTTAGGTTGTACCCTAACTCTAGATAACCATTCATTCCCAATCGACCTCATGTGCCGACATCATGTGCTTCGAGAAAGCAGTCCGTCTAAACCTTCCGTCTAACGAAACTCTTATAGTTTACGGCGACAAACCTGGTGCGAATCTTCGTATAATATCAAGTATTCAAGCGCATAAGTATCTGCATAAAGAATACCATGCATTCCTTGCTCACATCGTCGACACAAGCCTCGAAACGAAAGAACTAAATAACATCCAAGTAGTGAGCGACTTCCCCGACATTTTCCTAGAAGAACTACCAAGGTTACCTCTGCAACGACAGGTCGAGTTCAGAATCGACTTAGTCCCGGGAGCTACCCCAGTAGCCAAGTCGCCCTACCGTTCAGCACCAGCTGAGATGCAGGAACTCTCTGGTCAACTTAACGAACTGCTCAACAAAGGCTTTATAAGACCAAGTTTCTCGCCATGGGGAGCACCGGTCTTGTTCGTTAAGAAGAAAGACGGATCATTCCGTTTGTGTATTGACTGTAGAGAACTCAACAAACTGACGGTCAAGAATCGTTATCCTCTGCCTCGCATAGACGATCTATTTGACCAACTGCAAGGGGCAAATTATTTTTCCAAAATAGATCTGAGATCCGGATATCACCAGTTACGAGTACTAGAGGAGGATGTGCCGAAGATAGCCTTCTGAACTCGTTACAGACATCACGAGTTCGTGGTGATGCCATTCGGATTGACCAATGCGCCTGCAGTCTTCATGGACCTGATGAATAGAGTATGCCGACCCTACTTGGATCAGTTCGTCATCGTTTTCATTGACGACATCCTGATCTACTCCCGAAGTAAGGAAGAGCATGGCAACCACCTGCGACAAGTTCTAGGGACATTACGAAAGGAGAAACTTTATGCGAAGTTCTCGAAATGTGAATTTTGGATCCGAAGAGTCGAATTCTTAAGACACGTGGTAAGCGAAGAGGGAATCCACGTGGACCCATCCAAAATTAAAGCCATTGAGAACTGGTCAGCACCGAAGACGCCTACAGAAATTCGTCAATTTCTAGGCCTCGCTGGCTACTACCGCAGATTCATTCAGAACTTCTCCCGAATAGCGAAACCCCTTACAACCCTGACCCAGAAAGGTGTGGCCTTTGACTGGGAAGAGAAACAAGAGGGAGCGTTCCAAATGCTCAAACGAGCCTTGTGCACCGCGTCAGTACTATCCCTTCCTGAAGGGATAGAAGACTTCGTAGTCTATTGCGATGCATCGAATCAAGGGCTCAGGTGTGTTCTGATGCAGCGAGGTAAGGCCATAGCCTACGCCTCGAGACAGTTGAAGACACACGAGGTTAACTACACGACGCACGATCTTGAACTGGGAGCAGTGGTGTTTGCCCTAAAGATCTGGAGACATTACTTGTACGGTACGAAAAGCACTGTTTACCGACCACAAAAGTTTACAACACATTTTCGATCAGAAGGAGCTCAACATGCGTCAACGACGGTGGGTTGAGCTACTCAATGACTACGGATGCGAGATTCGTTATCATCCGGGTAAAGCCAACGTAGTAGCAGACGCCCTAAGTCGGAAGGAATATTCTGGTCAAAGAGTCAAGTCATTATCAATAACCATCTATTCACACTTGTCTAAGCAAATTCAGGCAGCTCAACTTGAAGCCATGAAACCTGAAAATGTGACGAGTGAATCCCTTAGAGGAATGGACAAGAATTTAGAAACCAAGGGTGACGGAGCCTTATATTTCATGAACGGATCTGGACACCGAAACACGGTGGTTTCCGACACTTGGTCATGACCGAGGCGCACAACACTCGGTATTCCGTCCACCCAGGTTTAGATAAGATGTATCTGGATCTTAAAAAGCTATACTGGTGGCCTAATATGAAAGCAGAGATTGCTACCTTCGTAAGTAAATGCCTTACTTGTGCAAAGGTGAAGGTCGAGTACCAGAAGCCCTCTGGTTTATTGCAACAACCAGAGATTCCAGAATGGAAGTGGGAGCGGATCACTATGGATTTCATAACCAAGTTGCCCAAGACAACGGGTGGACTTGATACCATATGGGTCATTGTCGATAGATTGACTAAGTCTGGACACTTCCTGCCTATCAAAGAAACTGACAAGATGGAGAAACTTACGAGAACATACATTAGGGAAATCGTACGACTACATGGTGTACCTATGTCCATTATCTCCGATAGAGATAGTAGGTTCACCTCAAGGTTCTGGCAATCACTGCAGCATTCCTTAGGAACAAGGCTGGACATGAGCACAGCCTACCATCCACAGACCGACGGACAGAGTGAGAGGACCATCCAAACACTGGAAGATATGTTGCGAGCCTACGTGATTGACTTTGGGAAGGCATGGGATACTCATTTACCCCTTGTCGAGTTTTCCTATAATAACAGTTATCACACGAGCATCAAGGTTGCTCCATTTGAAGCTCTCTACGGCCGAAAGTGTAGATCTCCTCTGTGCTGGGCTGAGGTGGGTGATACCCAATTAGCTAGGGGTCAAGCTTCTGACAGTACTCTCACCAGTCCAGAGATCATTCGGGAAACGACAGAGAAAATCGTTCAGATTCGTGAACGATTAAAAGCCTCTAAAGACCGACAGAAGAGCTACGCTAATAAAAGAAGAACACCTTTGGAATTTCAGGTTGGAGACAGAGTCCTTCTCAAAGTCTCACCCTGGAAGGGGTTGATACGCTTCGGAAAGCGTGGAAAGCTAAATCCAAGGTACATTGGGCCTTTCGAGATTCTTGCAAGAATCGGCCCAGTGGCTTACAAACTCAACCTACCGATCGAACTTCGTAACGTATATTCTACCTTCCACGTTTCCAACTTGAAAAAGTGTCTATCCGATGAGACTCTTGTAATCCCACTCGACGAGATCGAGATCAACGAGAGCCTCAACTTCGTGGAAGAACCCGTAGAAGTCATGGACCGTGAGGTCAAACAGACGAAGCAAAGCCGTATCCCGATTATGAAGATTAGCTGGAATGCCAAGCGCGGGCCAGAATTCACTTGGGAACGAGAGGATCAGATGAAACTAAAATATCCTCATCTTTTTACTTAGTTATTTGTAACAATCTAGTAACTTAAACTCAAATTTCGGGACGAAATTCCCTTAACAGGGGGATGATATGACAACCCGAACAACTCCTCGCATGCATTCTTCAATTCTTTTCAATATTAGACTTATTTTACTATATGGTAATACCCTTTAGAGTCTAATGAAGCATTCTAAATGTGATATAATCAAGGTAGGAGTGTTAAAAAGGGTTAACTCGAAGTGTAGGAATCAAAAACTGGGCCAAACACTCCAACACATGGAGTGTGCGGCTACACACTTGAATGTGCGGCCACACACTCTTGTTTGCGGCCTCACACCCTCCCAACCGCACACTCCACCTATATATACCACCCTTGAATAATTTGTACACACTTCCTTCATTTCTTCAAACATAGAACACGAAAATCCTCTCAAGTATCATCCACTCTCCTTGAAGATCTTCATAAAAGGTACAAAGAACACCAAGAACACCAAGATCTTCATCTGGCCGCACACATGGCAGCACACACCACCTGGCAGCACACATAGGGCCGCACACATGTGCTGGCAGCACACTAGGCCACACACCTGGCTGCACACACACATAGAGTGTGTATTTTTGCCATACACTCCATTGTAAAGCCTTATACCCCCTTCATACAATCATATATGGTTGTAACACTTCATTATAAGTGTTTACTAGTCCCTAAGGTGGTCCCAATTCAATAATTAGTTGTTCATAACACTAATTATATTCATATATGTGTCAATATGTGCTAAATAGGATACGCGTGTGTACTCAAGTCACCACTTGATACTTAGCAACCAAATCCAACATTGTCATTAGAACCACTCATTACAGGTGAGTTCATACCCATTTAAAATTAACCTTTGAAATACTTTAAATGTTTTAAATACTTTATAAGGGGGGGGGGGAATACAAATTCAATGCTTATAGTTATTGAAACCAATCACATGTGATTAATAACTAGAAAACCAATGATTTTATCACTGTTCAAACTGTTTATCAAACTGTTTCACTTCAAAATGTTTTACAAACTCTTTTACTTATCAAATACTTTTGTTTAAACTTTATTATACTTCTTATAGATTGCATGTCCATATATGCATAGATATATAAGAAATGTTTAAAAGACTTAGGAAGGCCATCCTCCCTATTTCCTTTTCCTCGATTTGGATGTGGTCTGGTGGGACGTCGGGTAGCCGTCCGAGGGTCATTTCAATATTAATTATATATCATATGTGCATATATAGGCATAAAAGTACTTCCATATTCATACGTATCAGTTACATCATCAGTAAGTTACCATCGAGGTAACACAGGATCATACTTATACAAATTCTAGATCAATGAGTCAGTTCATTCATGAGTCTATACATTACATTACTACTAGAACATATACAACTATACTAGGAGGAGAACATATACAACTATACTAGAACGAGAAACATTACATTACATATACAAGAATACGTTGACAATTGTGATCCACTATATCGGAGCATGCCTTAAATGTCATGGCCCGAGTTGTAGCCAGAATTCTGTTGGAGGGAGAGCATGAGTTTGCGTATAGATCTTTACTGGATTGACTATCCTACACCTTGCTGCTAGCTACAGTCGGACCTGCAGGTCTGCGGGTGCCAAACGTCATTCCATTATTACGACCATTCATATGTCGCTGTTACCAGTCGATAGTATGGTGCAATTATCACATTTTACCTTAATATAAATCCGGTTTAAGGTAGTTAGTACAGCAGTAGTTCCTATAATACAAAACTACAGTACTACAATGATTTACCCATTACATATTTTTAGTGATAACCTCACTTAAACATTAATGTACAAACTATATTTGTTAAATGATAGTTACACTTGGGAAATTACATACTTTTACAACAAACGAGCATACAAAACAGTAAAGCCTTTCTATGGCACCGGCGGAGTCATTGCCCTCTCGCAATCGTTCGAGAAGACTGAATTAGTCTTCGAAATTTGTTCATGCCCTGCTGCGTGCAAAGTCAAATATGCCGCATGCACCTTTGAAGGAAAAGCCCTAACGTGGTGGAACGGCCACGTTAAAGCTCTAACTCTCGTTGTAGCCAACGACATAGGCTGGGAAACAATGAAATACCTCGTGACTAAGGAATACTACCCGAGGGGAGAAATCCAGAAATTGGAGCAAGAGCTGTGGGGCCTAACCATGAAGGGCTCCAACATAGTTGCTTATACCGCCAGGTTTAGTGAACTGGTGGCTCTCTGCCCCAATATGGTTCCCACTGAAGGGAAAAAGATCGAAAGTTACATCTGGGGACTAGTGCCTCCGTACCAAGGAAATGTCCTATCATCAAACCCACTACTTTCGACAATGCCAAACGGTTGGCACAGCGACTCATTGACCATGGAGTCCAATCCCCAACAGCGACAACAACCCAAGCCGTCTCAGAACCCTCCAAACCCGCTGACACCAAGCGGAAGTTTTGGGATGAAAAGAAGAAGCAACAGGCTGCCAAAAAGCAGCAAATTGTGGCAATGCACGCCTCAATAACCCCTGCTGCTGCTACTACTACTGCTCCGGTGGGTCGGTATGCTGGAAGTTTGCCCAAGTGCAACAAATGCAACTACCACCACAACGACTCCTGCCGTGAAATGCAGTGCTCTAACTGCAACAGAAGAGGACACACAGTACGATTCTGTAAATTCCCGGCACAATCAATCACCCAGGTCCCTGACTCTAGCGCGAGCCCGACCTGCTATGAATGTGGCGAAGCAGGCCACTATAAGAGGGACTGCCCCAAAGCAAAGAATGCTGGTGGAGTAGGAAGGGTACTAGCTATAGGCCACGGGGAAGCAGTTGCTGACCCGACAGTGGTGAATGGTACGTTCCTCCTCGATAACTCCTATGCATGCATTCTATTCGATAGTGGAGCGGAGCGAAGCTTCGTAAACCATAAATTTGCTCGCATGCTAAATCAACCACCGCACGTACTCAAAGAACTATTCACAGTAGAAATGGCTAATGGAAAAACTGAAAGTACGAATAGCATATACTTAGGTTGTACCCTAACTCTAGATAACCATTCATTCCCAATCGACCTCATGTGCCGACATCATGTGCTTCGAGAAAGCAGTCCGTCTAAACCTTCCGTCTAACGAAACTCTTATAGTTTACGGCGACAAACCTGGTGCGAATCTTCGTATAATATCAAGTATTCAAGCGCATAAGTATCTGCATAAAGAATACCATGCATTCCTTGCTCACATCGTCGACACAAGCCTCGAAACGAAAGAACTAAATAACATCCAAGTAGTGAGCGACTTCCCCGACATTTTCCTAGAAGAACTACCAAGGTTACCTCTGCAACGACAGGTCGAGTTCAGAATCGACTTAGTCCCGGGAGCTACCCCAGTAGCCAAGTCGCCCTACCGTTCAGCACCAGCTGAGATGCAGGAACTCTCTGGTCAACTTAACGAACTGCTCAACAAAGGCTTTATAAGACCAAGTTTCTCGCCATGGGGAGCACCGGTCTTGTTCGTTAAGAAGAAAGACGGATCATTCCGTTTGTGTATTGACTGTAGAGAACTCAACAAACTGACGGTCAAGAATCGTTATCCTCTGCCTCGCATAGACGATCTATTTGACCAACTGCAAGGGGCAAATTATTTTTCCAAAATAGATCTGAGATCCGGATATCACCAGTTACGAGTACTAGAGGAGGATGTGCCGAAGATAGCCTTCTGAACTCGTTACAGACATCACGAGTTCGTGGTGATGCCATTCGGATTGACCAATGCGCCTGCAGTCTTCATGGACCTGATGAATAGAGTATGCCGACCCTACTTGGATCAGTTCGTCATCGTTTTCATTGACGACATCCTGATCTACTCCCGAAGTAAGGAAGAGCATGGCAACCACCTGCGACAAGTTCTAGGGACATTACGAAAGGAGAAACTTTATGCGAAGTTCTCGAAATGTGAATTTTGGATCCGAAGAGTCGAATTCTTAAGACACGTGGTAAGCGAAGAGGGAATCCACGTGGACCCATCCAAAATTAAAGCCATTGAGAACTGGTCAGCACCGAAGACGCCTACAGAAATTCGTCAATTTCTAGGCCTCGCTGGCTACTACCGCAGATTCATTCAGAACTTCTCCCGAATAGCGAAACCCCTTACAACCCTGACCCAGAAAGGTGTGGCCTTTGACTGGGAAGAGAAACAAGAGGGAGCGTTCCAAATGCTCAAACGAGCCTTGTGCACCGCGTCAGTACTATCCCTTCCTGAAGGGATAGAAGACTTCGTAGTCTATTGCGATGCATCGAATCAAGGGCTCAGGTGTGTTCTGATGCAGCGAGGTAAGGCCATAGCCTACGCCTCGAGACAGTTGAAGACACACGAGGTTAACTACACGACGCACGATCTTGAACTGGGAGCAGTGGTGTTTGCCCTAAAGATCTGGAGACATTACTTGTACGGTACGAAAAGCACTGTTTACCGACCACAAAAGTTTACAACACATTTTCGATCAGAAGGAGCTCAACATGCGTCAACGACGGTGGGTTGAGCTACTCAATGACTACGGATGCGAGATTCGTTATCATCCGGGTAAAGCCAACGTAGTAGCAGACGCCCTAAGTCGGAAGGAATATTCTGGTCAAAGAGTCAAGTCATTATCAATAACCATCTATTCACACTTGTCTAAGCAAATTCAGGCAGCTCAACTTGAAGCCATGAAACCTGAAAATGTGACGAGTGAATCCCTTAGAGGAATGGACAAGAATTTAGAAACCAAGGGTGACGGAGCCTTATATTTCATGAACGGATCTGGACACCGAAACACGGTGGTTTCCGACACTTGGTCATGACCGAGGCGCACAACACTCGGTATTCCGTCCACCCAGGTTTAGATAAGATGTATCTGGATCTTAAAAAGCTATACTGGTGGCCTAATATGAAAGCAGAGATTGCTACCTTCGTAAGTAAATGCCTTACTTGTGCAAAGGTGAAGGTCGAGTACCAGAAGCCCTCTGGTTTATTGCAACAACCAGAGATTCCAGAATGGAAGTGGGAGCGGATCACTATGGATTTCATAACCAAGTTGCCCAAGACAACGGGTGGACTTGATACCATATGGGTCATTGTCGATAGATTGACTAAGTCTGGACACTTCCTGCCTATCAAAGAAACTGACAAGATGGAGAAACTTACGAGAACATACATTAGGGAAATCGTACGACTACATGGTGTACCTATGTCCATTATCTCCGATAGAGATAGTAGGTTCACCTCAAGGTTCTGGCAATCACTGCAGCATTCCTTAGGAACAAGGCTGGACATGAGCACAGCCTACCATCCACAGACCGACGGACAGAGTGAGAGGACCATCCAAACACTGGAAGATATGTTGCGAGCCTACGTGATTGACTTTGGGAAGGCATGGGATACTCATTTACCCCTTGTCGAGTTTTCCTATAATAACAGTTATCACACGAGCATCAAGGTTGCTCCATTTGAAGCTCTCTACGGCCGAAAGTGTAGATCTCCTCTGTGCTGGGCTGAGGTGGGTGATACCCAATTAGCTAGGGGTCAAGCTTCTGACAGTACTCTCACCAGTCCAGAGATCATTCGGGAAACGACAGAGAAAATCGTTCAGATTCGTGAACGATTAAAAGCCTCTAAAGACCGACAGAAGAGCTACGCTAATAAAAGAAGAACACCTTTGGAATTTCAGGTTGGAGACAGAGTCCTTCTCAAAGTCTCACCCTGGAAGGGGTTGATACGCTTCGGAAAGCGTGGAAAGCTAAATCCAAGGTACATTGGGCCTTTCGAGATTCTTGCAAGAATCGGCCCAGTGGCTTACAAACTCAACCTACCGATCGAACTTCGTAACGTATATTCTACCTTCCACGTTTCCAACTTGAAAAAGTGTCTATCCGATGAGACTCTTGTAATCCCACTCGACGAGATCGAGATCAACGAGAGCCTCAACTTCGTGGAAGAACCCGTAGAAGTCATGGACCGTGAGGTCAAACAGACGAAGCAAAGCCGTATCCCGATTATGAAGATTAGCTGGAATGCCAAGCGCGGGCCAGAATTCACTTGGGAACGAGAGGATCAGATGAAACTAAAATATCCTCATCTTTTTACTTAGTTATTTGTAACAATCTAGTAACTTAAACTCAAATTTCGGGACGAAATTCCCTTAACAGGGGGATGATATGACAACCCGAACAACTCCTCGCATGCATTCTTCAATTCTTTTCAATATTAGACTTATTTTACTATATGGTAATACCCTTTAGAGTCTAATGAAGCATTCTAAATGTGATATAATCAAGGTAGGAGTGTTAAAAAGGGTTAACTCGAAGTGTAGGAATCAAAAACTGGGCCAAACACTCCAACACATGGAGTGTGCGGCTACACACTTGAATGTGCGGCCACACACTCTTGTTTGCGGCCTCACACCCTCCCAACCGCACACTCCACCTATATATACCACCCTTGAATAATTTGTACACACTTCCTTCATTTCTTCAAACATAGAACACGAAAATCCTCTCAAGTATCATCCACTCTCCTTGAAGATCTTCATAAAAGGTACAAAGAACACCAAGAACACCAAGATCTTCATCTGGCCGCACACATGGCAGCACACACCACCTGGCAGCACACATAGGGCCGCACACATGTGCTGGCAGCACACTAGGCCACACACCTGGCTGCACACACACATAGAGTGTGTATTTTTGCCATACACTCCATTGTAAAGCCTTATACCCCCTTCATACAATCATATATGGTTGTAACACTTCATTATAAGTGTTTACTAGTCCCTAAGGTGGTCCCAATTCAATAATTAGTTGTTCATAACACTAATTATATTCATATATGTGTCAATATGTGCTAAATAGGATACGCGTGTGTACTCAAGTCACCACTTGATACTTAGCAACCAAATCCAACATTGTCATTAGAACCACTCATTACAGGTGAGTTCATACCCATTTAAAATTAACCTTTGAAATACTTTAAATGTTTTAAATACTTTATAAGGGGGGGGGGGGAATACAAATTCAATGCTTATAGTTATTGAAACCAATCACATGTGATTAATAACTAGAAAACCAATGATTTTATCACTGTTCAAACTGTTTATCAAACTGTTTCACTTCAAAATGTTTTACAAACTCTTTTACTTATCAAATACTTTTGTTTAAACTTTATTATACTTCTTATAGATTGCATGTCCATATATGCATAGATATATAAGAAATGTTTAAAAGACTTAGGAAGGCCATCCTCCCTATTTCCTTTTCCTCGATTTGGATGTGGTCTGGTGGGACGTCGGGTAGCCGTCCGAGGGTCATTTCAATATTAATTATATATCATATGTGCATATATAGGCATAAAAGTACTTCCATATTCATACGTATCAGTTACATCATCAGTAAGTTACCATCGAGGTAACACAGGATCATACTTATACAAATTCTAGATCAATGAGTCAGTTCATTCATGAGTCTATACATTACATTACTACTAGAACATATACAACTATACTAGGAGGAGAACATATACAACTATACTAGAACGAGAAACATTACATTACATATACAAGAATACGTTGACAATTGTGATCCACTATATCGGAGCATGCCTTAAATGTCATGGCCCGAGTTGTAGCCAGAATTCTGTTGGAGGGAGAGCATGAGTTTGCGTATAGATCTTTACTGGATTGACTATCCTACACCTTGCTGCTAGCTACAGTCGGACCTGCAGGTCTGCGGGTGCCAAACGTCATTCCATTATTACGACCATTCATATGTCGCTGTTACCAGTCGATAGTATGGTGCAATTATCACATTTTACCTTAATATAAATCCGGTTTAAGGTAGTTAGTACAGCAGTAGTTCCTATAATACAAAACTACAGTACTACAATGATTTACCCATTACATATTTTTAGTGATAACCTCACTTAAACATTAATGTACAAACTATATTTGTTAAATGATAGTTACACTTGGGAAATTACATACTTTTACAACAAACGAGCATACAAAACAGTAAAGCCTTGGTAGAAGGCTACTTTAATAGAAAATATAGGTTTTTCTAAGAGATTCAAACTTTTACAAACACTTACATACATTTTACAAACTTATACTTGAGACACGTTCAAACGTTTTGACAATAAACATCTACACTAAAATACTTATGAACTCACCAACTTAATGTTGATAAACTCTTTCAAAATAACTTGTATTCTCAGGTCATCAGTAGACAGGTACCGAGGCCAGTTTTTTTTTGAGAAGATGGAGCGCATTCAAGACTCATCATATTATTTTGATTTACATTATACTTTTGGTGTCTAAAACTGTACAGAACACACTTGTATTAAAATTATATATTTAATGCAATGGATGATGTTGTTTGCTTATTTACATTTACTGTGTTGTGATACTGTACATGACGTCCTCCGCCCCAGAATGTTTCCGCCGTTCTTGGTTTTGGGGTGTGACATGATGGGAGCGCATACCTTGACATTTCGGGAGTTCAGGGCTTGCGGGGCACCAGATTATCATGGGGCTAGGGACCCCATCGCTAGCAGCAGATGGTTGGCTGATGTTGCCAACGCATTCCGTACGAGCCGAAGTCCTGAGGGGGACAAGGTTAGACTCGCTTCCTGTCTTCTGAAGGACAGAGCAAGGGTTTGGTGGGAGGAGATCGGTCATGCTTTGGGGGATGATGCCGCGTTGGACACGATGACATGGAGCAATTTCTCGGCTAGGTTCAGGGCTGAGTTTTCGCCGATTATTGAGGTGCAGCAGTTGGCACGGGAGTTTTAGGGATTGTAATGTTACCACCACGCAGGGATCAGACTTGATATGTTTTCACTGCAGTCAGCGGGGCCACAAGAAGGCCCAGTACCCTAGTTTGCTTCCGGCAGGATGGGTGATGGCACCTGCCCCTGCAACTTTGAGGATCACAGACGGCCGTCAGGGCCGTGCAGAGGCGCCTGCGGTAGGGGGCAGGCCTTTTCAGATGACTACCTTGGAGACGCGAGCAGCGTCGGACGTTGTAGGTATGCGACTTCCGTTTTCAGTTCTTTTATTTGTGCATGATTATATTGTTATGGTTCTGCATCACTATCGGTATGAGTATTTTAATTTTGTGTGGCTTGCTTGTGATCAAGTTATATGCCATCTGCATACCTTGGAAATTTGAATGGTAGTTAAGGGATGGGCTCTATTGGAGAAGGTTACTTAGGATGCAGTAACTGTAAGCATGCCTAGGAGGGATTTGGTATGTCTCGCTAGTTCAGAGCCGTATAGTTTTAGAAATGGACTGGTTAGATCCCTAGCTATGGTAAGCTTGGGGTCCTCAGCAGATTGATTATGGAATGGTAGCAAGGATTGCGATTTCTTTTCGGGCATTGAGCAGCAAGCGGTAAGCAGGATCGAAGTGGGGGAGAATCCTCCGAGTGTGCAAAGGTAAGAGCACGCAGATCCAGAATGAGTGCGCGATCTCCGAGAAGGAAAAGAAGTAGTACAACGCTTGATGGATTGAGGAGTTCAGAGTTAGGAGTTTGAGAAACTCCCAATAAGATGGGGCGGTAAGGGTCACGATGGGGCGTGTCGTGCCGGTGCTTGCTACAAGTGCGGCAAGGAGGGGCACATCGCTAGGGAGTGCCCCAAGGGGTTTATGGTTTGCTTCCATTGCAACCAGACCGGCCATCGGAAGGCCGAGTGTCCGCAACTTCGTCAGGGATCTGCACCTGTTGCCAGGACTACTGAGACTCGACCGGTGAAAGTCGAGGCTCCGAGGGCTCGTGGGAGAGCCTTTCAGCTGACTGCGGAGGAAGTCCGCGCTGCGCCCGATGTTGTGGCAGGTATGTTGTAATTCGTGTAATTATTTTAATGTCGATATGTTATGCTTATGTTATTATGCGCGTAGGTACTTTCCTTGTGAACTCTGTGCCTGCCTTAGTGTTATTTGACTCGGGTGCGAGTAGGTCCTTTGTGTCCTTAGCCTTTAGTCAGCAGATCGGCGTTAGTCGTGAGTCGTTAAGTCGACCTTTGAGAGTTTCTATAGCTGACGAGAAAGTGATTCGTGCAACGGAGGTTCTTCGGGGATGTGTACTAGAGATTTTCGGGGTTGAATTCCCGATTGACCTGATTCCTATTGCGATGGGGGATGTCTGTGTCATCGTGGGCATGGACTGGTTGAGCCGATTCGGCGTTGTCATCGACTGTGAGCGCCAGTTGGTGACCATACGAGACCATAGTGGGGGAGTTCTTTCGGTGTACGGCGAGGGTACCCGTTCAGGATCAGCTTATTGTTCGGCCGCTAGAGCGAGGCAGTGTCTACAGCAGGGCTGTAAGGGTTTTGTGGCGTATGTGATGGGTACGCGGGAGGTTTCCGAGAAACCAAAGTCAGTTAAGGAGGTCCCTGTGGTGCGTGAGTTTTCAGATGTCTTTCCCGAGGAGTTGCCGGGAGTACCGCCTGTGAGGCAAGTAGAGTTTAATATCGATCTGGTTCCGGGGGCAGCGCCTATTGCTAAAGTGCCCTATCGTCTTGCACCTCTAGAGATGCAAGAGTTGTCCTCGCAACTCCAGGAGTTGCTGGGGAAGGGATTCATTCGGCCGAGCAGCTCGCCATGGGGAGCACCTATTCTGTTCGTCAAGAAGAAGGATGGTTCACACCGGATGTGCATTGATTACCGGGAGTTGAACAAGCTAACGGTCAAGAACCGTTACCCGTTGCCGAGGATCGATGATTTATTCGATCAGTTGCAGGGAGCATCTTGGTTTTCCAAGATCGATCTGAGGTCAGGTTACCATCAGGTGAGAGTACGGGATGAAGACGTCCAGAAGACAGCGTTTAGGACGCGATATGGGCATTATGAGTTTGTGGTGATGCCTTTTGGGCTCACCAATGCCCCGGCTGTGTTCATGGATCTCATGAACAGGGTATGCAGGCCGATGTTGGATCGGTCAGTGATCGTATTTATCGACGACATTCTGGTGTATTCGAGATCGAGAGAGCAGCATGAGGAGCATTTGAGGGAAGTCCTTGAGGTATTGAGGTCGGAGAAGCTTTATGCAAAGTTCTCCAAATGTGAATTCTGGTTGCGGGAGGTCCAGTTTCTAGGACATGTGGTTAATCAGAAAGGGATATTGGTCGACCCGGCCAAGGTTGAGGCGGTGATGAGTTGGGAGGTGCCGAAGTCACCCTCTGAGATCAGAAGTTTCCTTGGGTTGGCAGGGTATTATCGGAGATTTATCAAGGATTTCTCCAAGATCGCCGTGCCACTCACCAGATTGACCCGGAAGGGTGTTACATTCTCATGGGGGCCCGAGCAGCAGACCTCCTTTGAGACACTTCACCAGAGATTGTGCGAAGCCCCGGTATTAGCTCTCCCAGAAGGGATGGAAGATTTCGTGGTATATTGCGACGCATCAATTTCGGGATTGGGTGCAGTGTTGATGCAGAGGGGTCATGTGATAGCTTATGCGTCGAGGCAGCTGAAGCCTCATGAGGCGAGATATCCCACGCATGATTTAGAGCTGGGGGCAGTAGTGTTCGCTCTCAAGATTTGGCGTCACTACTTGTATGGGGTTCGATGTACGATATACACGGACCATAAGAGTTTGAAGTATTTGATGGATCAACCCAACCTAAATATGCGTCAGAGGAGGTGGTTGGATGTGGTCAAGGATTATGATTGTGAGATCCTGTACCACCCAGGCAAGGCTAATGTGGTAGCCGATGCATTGAGCCGCAGGGCGGAGAGCACTCCATTGCGAAATGTATGCTTGAGACTGACCGTGATGACTCCTGTATTGGATGATATTCGTAGGGCCCAGGCAGAGGCTGTGCGACCCGAAATGCAGAAGAAAGAGCGGGTTGTGGGGTTAATCTCAGAGTTCGTCAAGGATAGTCGAGGCCTTATGACGTTTCAGGGTCGGATTTGGGTACCGTTCGTGGGTGGTACGCGTATTACGTTGATGGAAGAGGCTCATAAATCGAAATTCTCGATCCATCCCGGTGCTACAAAGATGTATTTAGATTTAAGGAAGGAATATTGGTGGCCCTGTATGAAGAGGGACGTGGCATGGTTCGTTGAGAGGTGCTTGACCTGCCGTAGGGTTAAGGCTGAGCACCAGAGACTGCACGGCAAGTTACAGCCATTGGAGATCCCCGAGTGGAAGTGGGAACAGATCACTATGGATTTTATCACCAAATTGCCAAGGACTGCTAGGGGAGTTGACGCAATTTGGGTGATTGTGGATAGGTTGACGAAGAGTGCACACTTCCTTGCCATCAGTGAGAGTTCTTCAGCGGAAAAGTTAGCAGAGATATACGTGAAAGAGGTGGTATCTCGGCACGGGGTGCCGATCTCGATTGTGTCAGACCGCGATGTGCGCTTTACTTCCAGGTTCTGGAAGAAATTCCATGAGGAGCTGGGTACTAAATTGCATTTTAGTACCGCATACCATCCCCAGACAGACGGTCAGAGCGAGCGGACAATTCAGACGCTGGAGGACATGCTCCGGGCGTGTGTGTTAGACTTCGGGGGTAGTTGGGATGCGTATTTGCCATTGGCAGAGTTTTCCTACAACAACAGCCACCATTCGAGCATTGGTATGCCGCCTTTCGAGCTGTTGTATGGTAGAAGGTGTCGGACTCCCATTTGCTGGGGAGAGGTGGGACAGAGAGTGATGGGCAGCACGGAGATCATACTCCAGACGACAGAGCAGATTCAGCAAGTGAGACAAAGGTTATTGACTGCCCAGAGCCGACAGAAGAGTTATGCAGACAGGCGCCGATCCGAGCTTGAATTTCAAGTCGGCGATTTCGTTCTCCTGAAGGTCTCTCCTTGGAAAGGAGTGATTCGATTCAGGAAGAGGGGCAAATTGGGGCCCCGGTATATTGGACCATTTCGTGTGGTTGCAAGGATAGGCCGGGTAGCCTATCGGTTGGAGTTGCCAGCAGAGTTGGGTCAGATCCATGACACTTTTCATGTATCGCAGTTGAGGAAGTGCATAGCCGATGAGTCGGCAGTGGTTCCATTGGAGGATATTCAGGTGGATGCGAGCCTGAATTACGCGGAGAGACCAGTGGCGATCAGGGATCGGAAGATCAAGGTTCTGAGGAACAAGGAAGTACCTCTGGTGTTGGTTCAATGGCAACACCGTAAGGGATCAGAAATGACTTGGGAACCGGAGCGCGAAATGCGGGAGCAGCATCCGGAACTATTTGCAGAGTGAGACTTCGAGGGCGAAGTCTAATCCAAGTGGGGGAGAGTTGTAACAGCCCGGAATCTCAGGTATTAGTAAAATTATGTTTTTGGGGTGATTTAAGAGTGGACTCGGCGAGTTGGAGCCTAGACTCGCCGAGTAGGATCGCAGACTTGGTCGCGGGTCCGCGACTGGACTCGACGAGTCCAGATATGGACTCGGCGAGTCGACGCTGTTCAGCAGAAACCCTAACCGTTCAGTTTGGATCGTATTTAACGCCTCTTAGGCCGTCATTTTCAGTCTTTTGGTCGATCGAGAAGAACCCTAATCGCTGTGGACGTCTAGAGCAGGAGAGAAAGCTTTTGGAACTTGGAAGAATTGGTTAGGCAAGAAGAAGAGGGATTTGGCTAAAGGAGTATCAAGGAGGATTGAGTCCTGAGAATTTGGGGGACACAGAGAGTGCGTTTTCAGGTAATACTCGGACCAAATCTGTTATTTTGATATGTATGTGAGTTTAGGGTTTGTGAAACCCATTTAGTGATTAGATGGGTTATTATGTTATTACCCAAACGCTTTTACCCCAGTAATGAGATGTTTAGACGTCCAGAGGGTCCCATGGTTGTATATCTTGGGACCATACGTAATTCAGGAAGCAGTTACTCGTCTGCATGGCATGGACTCGCCGAGTTGTTCTTCAGACTCGGCGAGTAGCTTGAAGATTTACTGGGACTCGCCGAGTTGTTCTTCAGACTCGGCGAGTGGAGTCGGGGTGGCCCCGCGATTCTTCCAGGAGTAACTCGTCGGGTCGAGGAGGGTACTCGACGAGTAGATAAGGAATCTCAGAAAGTTGGAAGACGTCTAGACTCGCCGAGTCGCCATGGTACTCGCCGAGTCCGGTCGAGCTGACCGTTGACCGTTGACCAGAGTTGACCTAAGTCTGACTTCTTAGGGATAGTCACACTTAGAAGAGATAAGTATTAATAAGTTATGTAATGTTATAGGGAGGTTGTAGCTCGTCGGTTGTGCACGAGTCATTTCAGGAGCTGCTAGCTTTCAGCATATACGAGGTGAGTCTTCTCACTACACTGTACCCGGAAGGGTTTGACTGTGTGACCAGAAGGTCGGATATGTTATGTGATATGTATGCTATATGTGGTAAGTTAATTGTTATATGTGCTATGTATGATATGTGGGCTAGAAGGCAATGTGTTATGGGCCGGAAGGCGATTATGTTATGGGCCGGAAGGCGTTGTAATGAGGACCGGAAGGTCAGGGCCTGGAAAGGCGTATGTGCGTAAGTGTATATTAGGGAACTCACTAAGCATTTATGCTTACAGTTGTTGTGCATGTATTTCAGGTACTAGCGAGGACCGTGGGAAGGCGCCGACATGATCAATACACATTGGAGATTGTTTTATGATCTTGGGATTTTGAATAATTGTATTGATTGAATAATTAAACTATTTATGCCTTATTTTAATGGAAACAATTATGTTTTAAAATTGAAAAATTTGTTTGAAAAATTTGAGTTGTTACACAGAATGAGTGCGCGATCTCCGAGAAGGAAAAGAAGTAGTACAACGCTTGATGGATTGAGGAGTTCAGAGTTAGGAGTTTGAGAAACTCCCAATAAGATAGTGCGGGTAATGGTGATGGTCAGTACACGGTTGGGAATTCAGGTTGGTGGATCGCCTATAGGACTCGAGTGAGTCGGAATGAGGATCTTGAGAACTGATAGCATGGGGTGCTTTCGAATTAGCAGTCAGTGGTATAAAGTGTTGTAAGACTATGGGGAAGCCGTAGCATTCACTAGCAGTCAGTGGTGGAAAGTGTTGTAAGACTATGGGGCAGCCGTAGCATTCACTAGCAGTCAGTGGTGGAAAGTGTTGTAAGACTACGGGGCAGCCGTAGCATTCACTAACAGTCAGTGATGGAAGGTGATGTAAGACTGCGGGTCAGCCGTAGCATTCCATAGTAGCTTCGTTAGCGGAGTTGGGGCGAGGCCCTTATCTCCTAGTGATCAGATAGGGATCAGGAATGGGTAGTGGATGAGAATAGTATGGAGTTTGCCTATATAGCCCTAGAGAGATGAGACCTTAGGAGAGGCCGCTCCAGGATGTAGTTGGGTGAGAGCCGTGGGCGAGGCCCGTATGAGAGTAGCAGTATAAGTGAGACCTGAGAGCAGGGTTGCTCAGTAGTATGGTTAGGTGAGACCCGTGGGCGAGGCCCGAGCGAGAGTGGTTAGACAAGTGGGACTAGAAGGATAGAGGCGGGTGGGACCCGTGGGCGAGGCCCATGAGTTTTAGCAGTACAGGTGGGACCTGGTAGGGACCTTAGTGTCAAGATACGGGATCGAGGATCCCAGGATTGTAGTGCCAGAATGGCAGGATAGATTGAGCAGTTTTAGGTCGTCGAAGTTTCTTCGAAAGTAGCTGGGAGCGACAAGGAGTTGTGTTGGGTCTAGCGACCGGTGGGAACCAGTAATCCAGATATTGATAGATTGGCAGGGACCAGGGTGGTCTCAGTTCATCCGGAAGGCAGATAAAGAATAGCAGCCAGTAGCAGTGCTGGAAAGCGGTCTGCGGTGGAATTTAGTTAGTTGATCGAGGGGTGCTTCCAGAATGTTGTGTTTCCAGAATGTTCAGGGTCAGGATTGGATTGAGATTATTATCTGCAAGGGTTAATGTTAGTCGGAATGACTGGGCGGAAGACCAACGAAGGTAGGCAGCTGGTGTTGGATTAATTAGTAGGGTATTGGAAGCAAATCGCAGGCGGTGGGCCATAGCAAACTTCAAGGACGAAGTTTAGATTAAGTGGGGGAGAGTTGTAACACCCAAAGTCAGGAAGACCAAGAAAGGAAAGGAAACCCTAAATCCGGGACTTGGAGCCTATTTAAACGTCTCATTCTCTCCCTAGGGTTCCTTTACAGCCTCTCTAACCTAGAACACTGAACCCTAAGCCCCATTGTTACTCATTCAAGCTTCCAAGCCATTTTTGGGTGATTTGAAGGAAGAAGGAAGAGGGAAATCATTGAAGCTTCAAGGATTGGCCATATATCCAGAGTTTGTGGAACCTTTCAGAGTTGTTGAAGGTACTAAGTCGTTTCCTTCATTTAGATCTATTCTAGTTATGAGTTTTGGGGCTTTTAAGCCATGTTTAGATCTTCATATGAGTTAGAAACCAGATCTGAGGTTGCTACTTCGGATCTAAACACATTTTGCCCTTGTGAAGCATAAAGTAACTTCCCTGGAGTTGATTATCGAGCCTCCTTGCCTTAAACCCTAGTTTATGGTGTGTTTAGCCTAGATCTCCTTCTCTACACATAAAGTTTGCAAATTTACGTGAGGAATAGGCTTGGGGAGGGCAGATCTACAGTTTGGAGTCCATGCATGACTCAAAAGCCCTCTGCATTTATGAAGATCTGAATGGACTTGACGAGTCCTTTGAGTCGACTAGGCAAGTAGAATGAAGATTAGGATGAACTCGATGAGTGGGATGAACAACTCGTCGAGTCGGATGAAGATTGCCTTGGACTCGGTGAGTCTGTTCTTGGACTCGGCGAGTCAGGTCGCGAAACCCCAAACCCTTCAAGTTGAGACTCGAATCAGTGAGTCGAGTGGAGACTCGGTGAGTTGGACAGGTCAGGACTCGGAAATCGGTAGACTCGGCGAGTCGAGTCGCGAATGGAAGGACTCTGAGCCTATGAACTCGGTGAGTCAGTAGGTTGACTCGGCGAGTAGGTTTGACCTGGAAGGTTGACCTTGACCTGGACTTTGACTTTGACCAGAGTTGATTTAGTCGACTTTCGTGGGATAGTTAGACTAAGTGTTGCATTGATATTGGTAGCTCGGGGAGCTAATGGAGCAGGAGTTCAGAGAGTTGCCAGGCAGCAACTAGAGGGGGTTATCAGCAAGATCAGCAAGTGCAGGTGAATTTCCCTTTGTGTGAATGGGTCTAAGGCCACAATGCCGGCCCATGTAGTTATGAGTAGAAGACCCGGGGGTTAGCCATAGGCACAGTATGCTAGTATGATATTCAGGACGAGGTCCAGTGATAGTGGGCGGGTGCCCAAGGAATGGTTTATATGATAGTTTTATATTTGTTGTCTGTGTGATACATGTATGTGCCTGGTACGGAGGTGAGTGTGGGCGAGGTCCCGTACCTCACCAATAGTAGAGGGTGGATGGTGTTCCACATCTCATTAGCAACAGAACAGGGGCGAGGCCCAAGATAGGGAAAGAGTGAGTGTGGGTTGGGCCCGTATCTCACTACCAGTAGGAGTGTGGGCGGGGTTCCATGACTCACCAGTTGCAGGACATGGGCGAGGCTCAAGACAGGCGAGGCCTTTAGAGTAGGATTCGGTAGCATATTATTAGTTTATGTGTCGTGATATGTTATGTGTTAGTATATGTTGGCGGGCGAGGCCCAGTGACAGGTGAGGCCTAAGCGAAACAGATCTGTATTCGAGCGGGGCTCGAAGCTAGGCGGGGCCTAGGGCGGCGGGGCCGTTGTAGCGGACGAGGCCCGAGGCAAGGGGCGAGGCCCAGGATAGCGGGCGTGGCCCAGTATGTGTAGTATGTGGTTATGCTTGGTATGTGGTAGGGTGGGGAACTCACTAAGCTTCGTGCTTACGGTTTTCAGTTTTTGTTTCAGGTAATTCCAGTAGCAGAGGGAAGAGCTCAGGGTGATCGCATGTCACACACCATAGATTAGACAGCCTGGGAATGTTTTACTCTGATAACGAACATATGTTTCGAAAACTAATACTCTGATTATGTTTTGGATTGATGAATTTGCTTTAAGTAATGTTTTATTAAAATAAATTTTTAGTCTTGAATTTTGGGATGTTACATCGTCAAGTCACTTGTAAAGGGTCCCGACTCTGTATCATGGAACTCGACGAGTTGGTGGACCAACTCAGTGAGTTGACCGAAAGTTGACTTTGACTTTTACTTTGACCTAAGTTGACCATGAAATGGTAACTAAGGAAGATAATTATGTGTAGGATTTGAGAGGAGTTGATCCCGACAGCGAGGACAGTTCAGACACTTCACGACTCTGAGGTGAGTCACCTTCCAGTAGAAGTAGGTCGAAGGCACTAATGCCGACTTACTAGTAGTTGATTATAGTTGAGCTGATTGTCTTTGTGATAATTGTCTAGTTTGCCACTATCTGTTGTGTTTTATGTGCTAGTATGATATGATGTTATGTCATAGTGGTAGTATGGGGAATAGTCCTCGTATCTGGCCGATAGCGCTAAGGGGTAGGTCGGGCACTCCGGTTTGTCTGACAGTATGATTATGTTATGTTTCGATGTGGTAGTAGTAGGAGGTGAAAATAGTCCCCGGAACCGGTTGAGATAAATCAAAGGGGTAGGTCAGACACTCTGGTATGTCCGAAAGGGGTAGGTTAGGCACGCCAGTATGCCTACTAGTGGTAGGTTGAGCACCCCGATATGTTCAGAAGGTTAGGTTGGGCACCCAAATATGTATGACAATATGTGTTATGTATGGTATGTGATATGAGGGGGGAACTCACTAAGCTTCACGCTTACAGTTTTCTGTTTTGTTTTAGGTACCTCTTCAGCAAAAGGGAAGGAGCGGGCGTGGTATTTGCACATCACACGCACCAGATTTCCGCATTATGAGATTCTTGGAATTGTACTCTGATATTATTATTATTCCACGATGTGTTTTATGACATTTGACTGATGGGATTATTAAATGATATTGATGGTGTTTTAAGTAAACTATTTTAGAAGTAACACAATTAAAACAAAATTTTTGGCCTTGAAATTTGGGATGTTACAAAAGTAGTTAAACATATTTAAAAATCATGAAAAATTACAAAAGGGTTCTAAATTATAGTTAGATCTGAAATGTAAAGTTTGGAAACTTTTAGAAATGATTCGATTTAGTTTTGGATTTTTAGCTTGTAAAGCCCTTCCAAAAGTGCTAAAATGTATTACAAACAATAACACAAAATCAGATTTGTCACTTGCAAATGTTAATAAGTCAATTGGTATATGGAAATCTGAATTTTCAGAAAAGTATTTGCAACTTGTACAAAACCTAACTTTCACACAATATTGGCATAATTTTATTGTAGAAGTTAAGTATATACTAGTATTAGATTTTGATTAGAGACTCATTAGTGTGTAACATCACTGTAGGAATCGGTAGTGGTACCATTGGAAATTAGTTCAAGGCATCATTTCAAAGTATTATGAGTATTCATTCCTCCCTAATTTTCGGTTTTTAAATGTTTTGGGGTGGAAAAGCATGTCCTAAACTATTTATGTTTGTTGTATTTATCTTGACTCATATAAACTTGGTTGCTATATTTTGCATGTATGTGTATGTTACTTTAATTCATGAGGACTATATCACGGTTAAGTCTCTGGAATCATTTGACACAACTCATTAACTCTTTTGAGCCCATGGTCATTATGGATAGCACTATTAGGAGGTAGACAACTCCTCACTCGCACGATTCGCTTGAGTGCATTTTAGCATTTTATACACTATGTTTGTGATAAACATAGTAGTCAATAGGGAATGATTCGGTCATTAGGCTTGGGTTGTGAACTCATGAATGGAAACTTGATGCACATATGAAACATGTATACTTATTTTAGAAATGAAACTTGTATACTCATTTTAGCTACGAAACTTGTATACTCATTTTAGCTATGAAACTTGTATACTGATTTTAGCTATGAAACTAAACTTGTATACTCATTTTAGCTACGAAACTTGTATACTCATTTTAGCAATGAAACTTGTTTTCTCGTTTTAGCAACGAACTTTATTTCCCATGAGAATATGAACTTTGTATCTTATTTTGGCAACGTACTTTATTTCTCATGATGACAACAAACTTTGTTTATGCAAAACTTATTTACTCATTTTAGCAATGTACTTTTATTTATTGAAACTTCTATCAAAACCTTGATTACGATTCATGAAACCAATATTTTTGTAAACCTGTGAACTCACTAGCTATTTCTATGGTTTACAATCATTTTACATGTTTTTTCAGGAATCATCTAGTAAGAGGCACCTAAAGACACATCACTTATAGGAGCATTTGCATTTGTTGTCTTTCAAATACATTGTAATTTCTTATAAAAAGTTGTTTAAACTCATTGTAAATTGTAATATTTTTAATACTATGGTTGGTGTTGTCTTTTAACTTTTGTTATGAGACCTTTGTACTGCCACACCCCGTATTTCTGCTTTAGCGGGGTGTTACAATAATTCTCATGCTATTTCAATTAAGGGTTATAAGGCAGAAGTCTTTCTAAGTATAGTGATACTTAGGTTGATGCATAGAAGGATCACATGAATTTGAAGTTTAGTAAAAACCCTAACTTTAATAACATGTTTTTGGTTACTAATCCCGAAATAATAAACAATACTACAAATATTCCTTAATTCGAGGTTACACGGTAAGATTACTGTACTGGATATTGAAATAGTATTATTGCAATACAAACCTACTATATTTTTTGATTAAATAGATTCCCAATATAGGTTAAATACCATTTATGTAAATATAATAGAAATAAAACAATTATCACATATATTCCTCCCCGAAAATGACAAAAGACTTGAAATGGTGCCGTAACACTCAATTGGTTGAAGCGTATGCAAAAAACCGAAGAGAATATGATTTCCAAAAAATAGCAGTTTGGCGCTCCAATGAATAGTATATTTGTTTGGTGACTAGTGATGTTGACCAGTGTGAATAGTAATCAATCAGAGCTTGATCAGAAAACGACTCAAATCTAGCTAGAAAACGGCTCCAACGATGGGCGGATGTAGAGGGTGGCTAGCAATGGTTGTCGGTGTTCTTTTTCTCGTAAGAAGTTGCTAGAGTGAGGAGGATGGTCAGAGAGAGCAACACCTGTGATTACTCGATAGAAACAGGGGAGGCAGTCGGAAAGCTCTGGTCATTCTTGCTTTTCCGGCGAGGTAGAAATGGGTTATCGGTGGTGCTTGTTGGCAATCGGAACTGAGAAAGAGAATGAGAGAGAGAGAGTGTGTGTGTGTGAGAGAGAGAGAGAGAGAGAGAGATAGAGATCGGTTATAGAGAGAGAAAGGGAGGAAGGGTGAGGTGCAAGAAATGCAGGAGCCCCTCCTCTTTATTTATACAAATTTCAAAAACGATCTAACGGTCCAAAACAAATTTGATGCGACGGTCCATAATCAATCTAGCTTTCAAGCTTATCCAGCCCAGGTGACCTGCTTTTTGTAACTTTCAAGAGACAATATTTTCATTAACTAAATCAAATACTAGACGTTTTTCTAAGAAAAATAGTTTGATTCCTATTCGCAAAAAAAAATAGCATAGCTATCCTTACTAAGCATTTGAAAGTGTTTTTCGGATGTTATCCGCTTACAGTCGCAATCTTTCACTTCGTAAAAGAGTCGAGATAACATGTGATAGAAAAGTTAGCTCTTGAATCAAATACTACATTAAAACTTGATTCATAAAATATAAAAGACTTTTTGATATGAAAGCCATAAATGATTTTATAGGTCATACGAAGATTACTTAAGGAAGAAGGTGAACCTTAGCCGTTTAACCTTATCCTTAACAACTCGGGGTATTTTCAAGCATGAAGATTTAGGAACATGATAATTTCCTATACTGAATGAGACTCGTGGGGATATTGTTTAGGAATAAAAATTCATTTCCTAAGACATCTCGTTTTTCATTTAAATTCAGGCTTTGACACCTATCAGGCGGTAAGCTATTATCCGGTTGTTCATATTTTTAAAACAGTCGTATTTTTTTGCATACTAACTCCGTTTTTGACGTTCTTTATGTCCAAAATTTCCTATTTTCATGGACTATGTGATGAACCTATTGATACAACATAATAATGTCTAATAAATATGTCTTTCAAACATATGCGTTACCCCGTTTCTTATGTATACTGAAATTGTTCGTTTAATAGGGATTCAAATCAATCCAAGACTTAATTGATATTTTGGATGTATTTCAAAGTTCAAAACCTTATAAACGACAAAACCACAACTTTATTACCTATTAGGTCATTTACAATAGTGATTAGCTTAACACTGTTTGTTTCACTAGTACAAAACTAGTATTTAGCCACGCAAAAATACCTATCATTATAGATATTTTATGACGGGTATTTTTCCATTCAATGTGAAAGGAAATGTTGCATCATTAAAGGTAAGTTCTGGTGCCTGTATGTAATGTCCCAAAAATCCCAAGGTAAATATTTCATTTTTATTTCAAACAAAACATCAGTTATCTTTTATTCAGACATTCAAAAGTAATTTATAATAAAAGAGTCGTCATAGTACAATACCAAAATCCTCACATTGCTGAAACATGGGTGGATGCAGTGCAGTCACGCTAGACCCTTCCTTTTTTAGCCGGAAGTACTTGAAACCATAAACAATAAGTCGTAAGCACAAAGCTTAGGGAGTTACCCAAAAATACCACATACCATACATATAACAGAGAATGTTATGTGCCAACCATAATCTTGCCATTATGCCACGATCCGTATCATGGTCTTTCCTTGCTACGCTAGGGGAAAAAACCTTAGGTCTTACAGACAAGTGCCAGGAGCCACCTCCTAGTATTCCATGCAAGCATCACAAAGAAAACTAGCGTACTATCTATACGCATAAACCATCTACCTATTTTCCAGGGTTCCATCCCTAGTCTTCCATACAATTTTCCAGGAGCCACCTCTGGGTCTTTCATACAATGTCAAGGGCTATCCCCCAGTCTCCCTATATATCATAAGCTAATGGGTCGGGATTGGTGCCTTCAACCCATAGTGTAGTGAGGAGACTCACCTCAAGCTGCTGAGTAACACAGACCAAAAGCTTGAACTGCCGATCCGGAAAATCCCCGCGCTAACAATATCAAAAAATACCAAATAAATAACCGGACTTCAACCCATAGCTGGAAACCTAGTCTGATTGTCCAATACTCAAGTTAAAATTCCATTTTAGCCTTTCCTCACATGGCCCAAAATCTATATCCCAAACCTATAGCAACAAAAACCCAGTATGGCCCAATTTCTAAATTGGTCCCAAAACCCATCATGAGCCTAATCTAAGAATGCCTAATTTCCTAAATGGCACAAAATATCCAATTGTCAAACCTGATCAAACTTCTGGCCAATGGTCAAAGGTCAAAGAGTCAACAAGTCAAGGAAGCCCAAAACCCCTAATAGCCCAAGGCCAAAAATCGATCCATTAGGCTTCTATTGAGAATGCCTGGTGTTCCACCCTATGACGCCTGCCCTTTGAATGTTGGGCGTTCCCATGAAAATGTTTGACGTGTGCTCACTGATCACCAACTTCCAAACCAATTTCTTAATGGCTTAAGATCTCATGTCCAAACTTCAGATCCAATCATAATGAAACGTCTAAAGCCATAAAGTTGCAAATTTTATGGACATACATGGCTACAATGAACCCAACACCGAGATCCGAACTCAAAATCAACTATAAGGCTCCAAAACTCTTGCATGGAAGGTTATGAGGACCCAAGATTGCATTTTTATGATTCTAGACTTACTATTATGCTTGAAAGGACAGTCCCAACCTCTGGAGCACTCCAAACTCACAAAGATCAAGTCTTTGGGGACCAAAAAGAATATAAACTACCCTAATTCATGATCTAACAAATAAGACATCAAGATCTGAACTTTATACCTCAAAATGATGCTCCAAGATGTCAAGAGTCCAGATCCACCAGCTAGAGAGCAACCATAATACTCCAAAGATCTTCCTTCTCTTATTTAGAACACTAAATGATACCAAAAAGATAAAAGAAGGCTTCAAAATCTCATACACACTTAGGGTTTTCAAAATGAGGATGGGGGATGGAGTGGTGATGGGTTTTGAGGCCATAATGTATCTTTAAGTAGGGTGCAAACCCTAAAAATTAGGGGTTAGATCTCTGCATGCAAACGTCTGACGTCCATCATAGAATGTCAGGCATTTGAACGCCAAGCGTCCAATGCGTTTGGACCAAAGTCCCAAAATTTAACACAAGGTTAAAATTGTAAATACCTGGAAATCATGGTGTTACAAATCTCCTCCAATTTATTGGTCGCTTCAGGATTATCGCCCCCTTTCTTTCCAAAAATCCAACCTTTTGACTCTCTAAAATCCTAATCGATTTGACCAAGAAAAAACCCATAAAAATCGTTACTATAAGTAAAAACCATTACCATAGGGTATAAATTTTTGTATTTTTTTCAATCATTTTTTGATAATCGTACCCATAAACTACTTTCCCTCACAAGTTGTTTTGTTTTCATGACTGTTGCTGACTTTTAGTGACACATAACATTTTAAAACATGACCATAAGCTAGTATTAGTCACATATTTTTTCATTTTTCATAGTTATTGTTGACTTTTAGTGACATGTAATATATTAAGCCTTGACTATAAATTACTTTTAGTCACATGTTTTGTTCGTTTGTCATGACTATTATTGACTTTTAATGATACATCTTTTATTAAACTATAACCATAAACTATTACTAGTCACATGGTTTTCATTTGTCATGACTGCTATTTACTTTTAGTCCCACGTAATATATTAATTCATGAACATAAACTACTTTTAGTTGCATCTACTATGGTTTTGATGACTATTATTGACTTTTAGTGACACATAATAGATTGAATTATGACTATTGTTGACTTTTAATCACATTTTTTTCGTTTGTCATGACTACTCTTGTACAACTTAAAATCATTTATAGGTTAAATATTGGCAAAGTAACATCATGTACATTTCTTTGATAAACAACTAAAATTAATAAATAAAAATGAAATACAACATTCACATTTACATTTACATATACACCAAGGATAAAAGCAATGCTAAGAAAGAGACTAAAGTGGTGTTTATTTTTTGTCTACAGATCGTATTGACCTCTTTTGTCTGTACCATGCAGATCACGCACAAACATTAGACTTTGCTGACTATTTGTTTTTTAAAAAACCGCAAACCTAAAAAGGTATTTGTGTTCTCTTCTTGACGCAGATGTAGACTAGAGTGTTCAAACCACTTCGATAATCTTCTAACTTTAAAAAAAAAACATCATTCTTATTTTATTCATTTTATATCAAGAGTTTTTAACCGGGTGTAGTGTTTTAAAAAAAATAATTACCAATTAAAGGTAATTTAAAATTTATTTACAAATTAATTAGAGTTTTTATCTAAAAAAACATATACTCCTAACCTCGTTGTTTTACACACGTATTAACTGTTTAACTTCATATTGATTTTATATATTAATTTATTTGTCAATGTTAGTGTGGTACGGTATTTCTTTTACATATTATCTTATTTGTTGCTGTTAGTGTGTTATTATATTTAAATTTTATTGGGGTTGCAATCTCAATTACATATTTCTCTTGTGTAATTATGCAATTTCAATATGAATAATATAAATACGACTAACAAATTACAATATGAAAAAAAAATTAACTGAATTTAAAAAGAATTGTAATATGATAGTATCTTTCAGTTATAAACCTAGAACTATTTTAATTTTAGTATTAAAAACTCTTTTAACTTTAAAAAACCAATATATTTAATGTCAGTTTATTTTAGCAGTTTGCACACGTTCAAAAAACAAACAATTTTCTTCTTACAAAATCCCGACAATTGGTTCACCTTTTCTATTACAGAGGTCTGCAGATGTAGTTCGCAAACTACAGACCTGTTGCCTCTAGCCTCTAGAAAAAACAAACAACGCCTAAGTAAAAACCAAACTAAAACTGCAACCTAAGTATAACACCTGCAAGAACAAAAGAAAACAAAACATTATGGGTGCGTTTGGTTGTAGAAAACTGTTTTCATTTTCTAAAAAAATGTTTTCAGAAAATAGAGTTGAGTTTTCGCTTTCAATTTTCAATGAAAATTTTAGAAAACGCGTTTGGTTGAAACCGAGGGAGTTTTCATTTTCCATCTTGAAAATTTTGGAAAACTATTAAAATCACTTTTCTAATTTAGATACAATTTGGTAAACTAAAAATTTTAGAAAACTGAACAACCAAACGAATTTTCAAAATTTCCGTTTTTTTTGGAAAATTTTCCTAGAAAACTAAAAAATCTTCCACAACCAAACGCACCCTATAATGTTGGATCATTTTTAATATCACCAAGAAGCAACCCCCCTCCACAAAACATTATAATGTTGGGTCATTTTTAATATGGATCAGCCAACAAAAACCTAGCTCAGTGAATCCCTGCACAAAAAATTACCAAAATTAAAAAGCATAAATAATATAAGGATAAAACAAAGCTACCAAAGGTAAACAAAACAATAATGGTACTCCAACAATGAACTTATGAAGTGATCATCAAAAAGGCAACGAACTTTGTAAGAGCAGCTAAACCAAGCATGAAAAGGGAAAAATCGATCACACCAACAAACAAGTAGAAAACCCACCAAATGTTATTATCACTAGGAACCAACAGGGACATAATCCTCTTGTCTAAAATCCCAGCCATATAGATCTTGATGATTCCTGAAAACACAAGAAAAAAACTATATAGATCTTGATTTCATGTAAGTATCAAAAGGGATTAATCATGTATTCTAGGGTTTCATTACTTGACATCCACCACGGATTAAGTCATTAAGAATCCAAATTGACACTGAATTTCCTAAACTTCATATCCTAAGTAAACGAAATCACATCTAATCAGTTCATTAACACACAATACATGGATTAACACATAACATACAAAAATAACCATGTAATGAATTAACACATAATATACAAAAATAACCGATGTAATCAACTGATACCTGAATGAATTCGATTTTTCCTCTATAGCTTCTTCTGAACTGAGCTCGGTTAACACAAAATCACCGGTTTACAATCGTCCGTAGTCGATGTTTTCGACTGAAACTAAACGAACCCAACAGCTTCGGGAGGATTAGAACACTACAAACCAGGTGTAACAGTTGAATAAATTATGGAAGGAGACTGCGGTGGTAGGATGGAGATGCGGGTGCTGATGCTGCTGACGGCGGCGCTGCTCGAATTGTAATTATGCATAGGTGCATATCCGTGGGTTGGAAACGACGAATATAGAAGAAAAGCGAGAGATTTCAGGTCTGATCTTTTTTTAAAAAGAGTAAAAAGAAAAATTATTTAATTTTTGGGTATGGCAAAAAAAATGTTAAATTTTGGTAAAGACAGGGAAATTGGAATTTTTTTAGAAGATTGTAAAAATTGAACCCCTCCAAATTGAAAATGAAGTCCCTCCAAATTTATGTTTCATTTTTCAATATATAATTATAACTAGATATGTTGCTCATGCTCTGTATAGGTCGTATGCGTCTGATTTGAGTGTCGTTTTTATTAAAAGATGCAGATGATTGTATTCGTTGGTTCCGTTCATCCTTTGGCATCATATATGTCACCAGGCGAAAATATAAAATCGAATATGAAATTATAATTATCTTTCTCAACCTCATTCGTTCCTTATTCAAAGGAAGTTGTAGTTTCTTTCGAATTACCATCCGTACCGTCAGTTAAAGATGGACCATCTACAATAAGAGAAATGTTTAATTATTAAAAGACGTTCCTGAATAGGGTTGTAGTTTAACAATCTAAAAAGTTAAATAACATATTTGCCATGTTGACATAGCCATAATTAGATAAAAGTTTCAAAGTACAATGCTATAACAGGATAAAATAAAAAGAAAATGTTGATAAAAAATGTTTTAATAGCGGATAATTTTCTTTAGGGCCAGATGAATGACATTTCTTGTTACCGTTACAGATTCAAAACTAATAACATGAGAGTGACAGTTGCAACTGCTGCTTTTTTCTTACCTTTCCCAGTCCTACCATTACACATTTGTTGTTTTTTTATCTGATGTTTGTTTGTATAGAGTTTTACCCCGCTTATTAAGGCTTTACGTAGATATGCTTGAAAATAAATCTTTAAATAGAAAGATGACAATCAAGAAAAAGAACATGTATAATAAATAGGCTGATGAAGGAAACTGAAAAGGGAATTTGATTTACCTGTAGATAAAGCTGAGAGAGGTTGTAGTCTTGTAGATGACCAAAGTAGCTGAAATAGATTCAACCCTAAAAAAATATAAAAACT
This sequence comes from Lactuca sativa, assembly GCF_002870075.4. Lineage (NCBI taxonomy): Eukaryota > Viridiplantae > Streptophyta > Magnoliopsida > Asterales > Asteraceae > Lactuca > Lactuca sativa. Next base: position 94,652,495 of record NC_056629.2, read on the forward strand.
CATCAATGCTAACATTAAAAAAAATACAAATTCTTCCTATTAATCTCACTACTAATGGAATTGAAGTTTGAGAAACAATGAAAGCATAGTGATAGGATGCATAAAGTGAGTGCATCTCGTTGCTATAACACAAATAAAAAAAATCTGCAATTCAAATAGGTAATTTACCAGAAATTTGATTGTGTAAAAGAGACAAATTTGAGAATCCATCAACAATTAAAAAGCCATTTCTTTATAATATAAAACTAAAACAACATCAATGTGTTAAAGTATAAGTCAAAAATTAACTAAAACTTATTAAGAACTACAAACTTAAAGATAGAGGAATTAAAAGACACCTAACTGTTGATTACATTACCTTTGGCTAAATGTAAAGACCTTGGGTTTGGGGTTAAATGACAAAGCTCATGTGATGTTAAGATGCTGGGATTGCACAGACTCAGCATTGATATAATGATTAATAACTAACATGCAAAAAGGATTTACTACACATTGACTGTTTTACCAAACAGATTTCTTCAAATGTTTTTCTTAAACGTTTTTATATGTTTAAAACTCTCCATCAAACTGCTTTACATACTGTATGTTTCATTTCAAACTCTTTTACAATTGTGTTCCAAACAAAGGTTTCCTTTATACTTAGACTGTTTTATCAAACAAATACTTTCAAACCGTTTTATAAACTGACATCAAGTAAATATTTTCTTAGATATTAATCTTTTTCAAAGGTTTTACAAAAATTCTTTTATGCTTTTATATTATCAATTGCATGCCCATATATGTATAGTTATATAAAAAATGTTTAAAAGACTTAGGAAGGCTAGCTCACTTTATTTCCTTTTCCTCGTTGGGATGTGGCTATAGGGTATCGATTATCCGTCCGAATGTCGTCTAAATATTAGTTATATATCATGTATACATATATAGACATAAAAGCTTCTTTCCATTAGTTCAGTACCTTTGGGTAGCAAAGGCATGCTTTCGATTATACACGTACACCATTAGTAACTATTATATGTATACTTAGAACATACTACTTACTATTCCAGGTACAATGAATCACACAAGAGTCAGTTCATTCACGAGTCTATACTAATACATTACATGTTACATGATTACGCTTACATAAATACGCTTACATATATACGCTTACTTAGATACGCTTACATGATTACACTTACAAATACATACGCTTACTTAGATACGCTTACATGATTACGCTTACATATACATACGCTTACATAGATACGCTTACATGATTACGCTTACATATATACGCTTACATGAGTACGTTTGCATAGATACGCTTACATGAATAAGGTTACATATACGATAATAGAATAGACATAACTAGGTGCTATAGCATGGAACGATTTCAGGATCTAACTATACCAATGAATCACTAACGCATTGTGATAGTTATATTGGGTATACATGATCATAGTAATGTGGATGTTCATGGCTTGCAATCATGCAGGGGTCGCGTGTGGGTCCCAAAATTTCTTTGACAAGGGAGCGTCTTGCTTGGGATCTAGCCATCACATTATGCCTTAACCCTCAATTAAAGCAAAATAGTACAAAAGTAGTCACTTATTACAAATACTATAGGACTTACGACAATTACAATAGGATATAAAATTCCAGTCAATATATTATTAATAACTTTACTATGTGTCATATTCACATAATCGATGAGGTAGGTTAGATAATAATAATATTAGTCGTACAGTCAGGTCTTAGTAGAAGGCTACTTTCAAAACCGTTGGGTCTTGGTAGAAGACTACTTTCAAAACAGCCGGGTCTTGGTAGAAGACTACTTTCAAAACAGTTAGGTATTAGTAGAAGATTTCTTTTATACTAATAGGAATCATAGGGATTTCTAGGGTTTTTCAAACGTTTTCAACTACTTACAAACATTCTTTCATACTTATAAAATCTTTCTTTCAAAACAATTTGAAGTCTTTCATTACAAGTTATACAAATCAAAGACACATTAAATACTTATGAATTCACCAGCTTTTTGGCTGATACTTGCTTTCAAAATAACTTGTATTCTCGGGTCACAAATAGACAGGTACGACGACCAGGTTTGTGAAGACGGAGCAATTCAGACTCGTCTTTTATTTTGATTATTCATTATGTTGTTGTATACTATGAAAGAACACACTTGTAATTAAAATTATACTATTAATGCAATGGATGATGTTGTTGCTTGTTTACTACTTTGCATTGTTGTGATACTTTACATGACGTCCTCCACCCCAGAACGTTTCCGCCGTTCTTAGTTTTGGAGGTGTGATAGATTGGTATTAGAGCATTGTTTATAGTGAATTAAGTATATCAACCCATAAACGATATACTAACTATAAATACAATGAGATTAAAAATACTCTGAACAAGAGTTTATACTTTAAATAATAAAATATTTGATTGAGTATATGTGCCTACATTCATACTAAAATTTGTGTCACAATGATAAGAACAAAAGTATTACGATTGTTGAATATCACAGGTAAGCTCGGGGATGTATGGTCAGTCTTAGGAGTGGCAAAGCCTGATCAACTATGCTGGTCCGAGGAGTGATTAGCATATGCCCGAGAATGGTTGTGATATGGCAACAAGTCTAAAAACTAACCAACACCACCACAATGAAATACCATAGGGGTATTTGGTTTTACTATAAGTACTTTATACTTGAGAACTAAATAAACATAGGATCTTCATTACTAGGTCAAACCTTCGTGAACATACTTCCATTCCGTACTAGGACTGCATCATAGGGATATAGGTCAAACCCTCAAAAACATATTCGTACTCTTTACTTGAACGATCGAACTACATCTAGGTTCAACCATAATCGCTCACGAACTCCTTATCTTTGTATTGCAAAATTAAGTCGTCACCCAGAAATAGACAGCCGAACAATGAAACCCCTGCTTTTCCTATGGACGCCGCTACTTTCCAAGCCGTAGTTACAGCTGCCATGACGGTTGCCGTGGCAGCTGTCCTCGCAAACCGCAACGCTATCAACGCAAGAAAGGCTGAAAAAGGAGTCAGAAATTCCGATCGTTGTACCGATCCGGGAAGCCAACAAATAGTAACAGTCGCCAACACCCAAAACAACAACTCAGAGTTTAAGAAACGGAAGCGTCAAGCCCAAACAGAACGCAGGCGAATTCAAAGGCTTGCGATGCAACAACAACCAGTGGCAACTCCTGCCACCTCAGCACCGGCCAAGCTTTATGAGGGAACACTCCCGAAGTGCAACAAGTGTAACTACAATCATAACAATTGCAACAAGCTGGGGCACATTGCTCGTTTCTGTCAAACCACCGCAACCACCGGAGCCATCCAGGTTTGCTATAGTTGTGGTGAGACAGGACACTATCATAAGAATTGTCCAAAAGGAAAGAACAACGAAAGCACCCACGTCCACGTAACTCCGACTCGACACTTCAATTCCACCACCAATACTAGTACCAGCCAGATATGTCACCAATGCGGTGAAATTGGGCACCTCAAGAAGGATTGTCCAATAACAAAGAACTCCGGTGCAGACGGCAAAATACTAAGGATCACTGCCGCAGGAGAAACTACTCCGGACCCACGTTAATGTAATTAACGCGTTTCATTGTAACAGACTTATAAACCGTTTTAAACTAGTGCAACTAGAGTCTTACCTTTTGCGAGATCCCGTCTGTAAGTGGATCCTCGTGCTGCGTATACTTGTCTTTTGTAGTATACCTAGTTCGCAGCAATAGTCATGTAGTAAATCTATAGTACTGTAACTCGGTTAAAGGTTGCACTGTAGTGTTTTGTCTGTAACGCCTTATGTTCAAATCTGATGTCTTTAAGTTTCCATATGATTCCGACATTATCATACAACTTGAGTCAATTCGATCCTCATAATACCAGTTTCGTGCGCACATCTCTTTCTCCGAAATCGTCTTTCTAGTGAAGCTGTCACTCTAACCGAAGTACTCATGCATAGAGTACCGTATATTTCTTATCCTTTCTGAAGAGAGCTCAGCAAACCTCCCCGAAGTACCACTCGTGCAGTACGTCAAGTTCAATCCAAAGATCCATACGGTTGATCTATCGCTGAAGAATGTATACGTAGGGGTGGTATATAATCAAGGTTCTACAGGTTTAGAACTAATTAGTCTACTTTATCTCTTTTCCTCGTTGGGGTGTGAGGTTAAAGAAGAATCATTTATTCGACTACCTTTTTAATCTTAATTATATATGACTCGTATACACGAGACTGTGATTGATGAACCATGTATGACTTTAATATTAACTTCAGGACGGAGACTGCCCAGTACCACGAATAATCGCATCGTCATGCGAACAAAACTTAGAACCCAATACGACTCCTGTAACCATATCGCCCTACGGTCTCGCACCAACGAAGATACAAGAAACATCTGAATAACTTAACGAACTACTCATAAATAGAATGGAAATATCAAGCTTCTCACCCTGGAGGGCTTCGGTCTTATTCTTCAAGAGGATAGACAGATTGCTTCGTAAGTCCATCGACTCCTAAGACCTCGACAAGATTTCAAATAGAAATCATTACCCTCTGCCTCGCTTAGATGAGTCAGTTGACCAAACGCAATGAACTATTTACCTTTCAGAAATAGACCTGAGATCCGAATATCACCAGATACGAGTGTCAGCGAAGGATGTCCCGAGGACAATCTTCCAAACTCGATATGGACACTACGAGTCCGTAGTGATACCCATCGGATATGATGCATACGCCCGTAGTATTCATGAACGTAATGAATAGGGTACGCCATTCTTACTTGGATCGATTCGTCATTGTCCTTGTAAATGACTTATTTATCTACTCTTTTAGTAAGAAAGGGCAAGGAAACATCTACAACTTAACCTACCCCGTGAAATCAGTAATGTACTTTGTACCCTTACGTCTCGAACTTGAAAACATACCTTTTTGTCAGGACTCTCGTAATCCCACTCGAAGAGATCGAGATCAACGAGAGCCTCGCCTTCGTGGAAGAACCGTAGTGACCACCGACCGAGAGGTCAAGCAGACGAAGCAACGCCGCATCCCATTAGCGATGGTTCGCTGGAATGCGAACCGGGGTCCCGAATTCACTCAGGAGCGCGAGAATCAATCGATTAGGAAGTATCCCCACCTCTTGACTCGATCATTCATACCTACTTCCTTACCTAAATTATAATTTCAGGACGAAATTCCCTCTAACAGGGGGATGATGTGACAACCCGAAATTTCTATTCTATATAACATTTCCATTCAATAGAAGTCAGAACAATTTCTGCTAATTTTCAGACTTTTTGGAATAAGTTTGAGTATTTTAGGATTAACACTTTAGGAGATATCAGGAGAGAGGATGCCCTAGAGTACTTTGTGCATCTTAAAAGTTTCAAAACTCCAAGATTTTGGAGTTTATAGCTCAAATAATATTTTTGGACCAAAAACTCGACGGACTATATAAAGGGCACTTAGTCATTTTAGTTCATTTCTTCCATTTTCAACTAGAGAAAAACCCGAATTTTCTCCCAAGGATCTTCAATCTTTTGCCCCAAATTGTAAGTACATCTACCCTAGAGTGTTTTAAAGCTTACTACATGTTTAGATATCATAGAAATCACTTAAGAATCACAAGAAAAAGGAGCTTACGGTCCAAGATCTTCTTGGACCGTAAACTCTATTTTTGGTGCCAAAGTGCTCCCAACTCTTCCCTTATGCTTAGAATCTATTGTGGAACCCTTCCTTGATGATTTTAGCACATGAAAAGCACCATAAAACCCCATTTATATGTGTTTACTATTTGGGGATCTCACAAAACCGTAAACACCCCAAAGTGAGTATAAATGACCCATATTTCCTTCCTTATGCCTTGAATCAAGCCTAGACTTTTACCCTGAAGTGTTTAGGACTTGAAAACATCATAGAACCATGTTCCATATGAGTTTACGGCAGCAAAATCATGGAGAAATGGTCCATGGGCCGTAAACTCCATTTAGGAGTGTATTGATGCCACAAAACATTTCCTAAGGCTTAAACATGAAGTAGGAATGCATGAAATGACTTAGAAGACTTCAAACCAAAAAATGATCAAATGGTAATGGGCTTACGACCGTAAACTCAAGGGCTTATGACCGTAAACTCAATGGGTTATGGTCTTTAGGGAGTAAACTCATATTAGGGGTTCCTTTGAACCCTAAACTCAAATAGCTTTGTCCTACAACACTTACATGGAATCCTTAGCACTTATAACACTTATATAAGGTGTTTATCATTCCCTAGGATGTCTTAACTTTGTTATTTAGTTATTTAAAGACTAATTAGTTGCATATATGTGATATTATATGTTAACTAGGATCATAGAGTACGTACAAGTCTTCACTTGACACTTAGCATCCTATACAAACCGTTCATCCCAACCACTTGCTACAGGTGAGTTCATACCCCTTAAATGAACCTTTTAAATGTTTCTAAATGTTTTTAAATGCTTTATGGGGGGGGGGATAAAAGTTGAATCATGCTAGTTATTATATCAATCACATGGGATTAATAACTAACATGCAAAAAGGATTTACTACACGTTGACTGTTTTACCAAACAGATTTCTACAAATGTTTTTCTTAAATTTTTTTATATGTTTAAAACTCTCCATCAAACTGATTTACATACTGTATGTTTCATTTCAAACTCTTTTATAATTGTGTTCCAAACAAAGGTTTCCTTTATACTTAGACTGTTTTATCAAACAAATACTTTGAAATCGTTTTATAAACTGACATCAAGTCAATCTTTTCTTAGATATTATTCATTTTCAAAGGTTTTACAAAACTTCTTTTATGCTTTTATATTATCAATTGCATGCCCATATATGTATAGTTATATAAGAAATGTTTAAAAGACTTAGGAAGGCTAGCTCACTTTATTTCCTTTTCCTCGTTGGGATGTGGCTATAGGGTATCGGTTATCCGTCCGAATGTCGTCTAAATGTTAGTTATATATCGTGTATACATATATAGACATAAAAGTTTCTTTCCATTAGTTTAGTACTTTTGGGTAGCAAAGGCATGCTTTCGATTATACACGTACACCATTAGAAACTATTATAGGTATAGTTAGGAGATACTGCTTACTCTTCCAGGTACAAGGAATCACACAAGAGTCAGTTCATTCATGAGTCTATACTAATACATGACATGTTACATGATTACGCTTACATAGATACGCTTACATGATTACGCTTACATATATACGCTTACTTAGATACCCTTACATGATTACGCTTACATATACATACGCTTACTTAGATACGGTTACATGATTGCACTTACATATACATACACTTACATAGATACGCTTACATGATTATGCTTACATATACGTTTACATAGATACGCTTACATGAATAAGGTTACATATACGATAATAGAACAGACATAACTAGGTGCTATAGCGTGGAACGATTTCAGGATCTAACTATACCAATGAATCACTAACGCATTGTGATAGTTATATTGGGTATACATGATCATAGTAATGTGGATGTTCGTGGCTTGCAATCATGAAGGGGTTGCGTGTGGGTCCCAAAATCTCTTTGACAGGGGAGCGTCTAGCCTGGGATCTAGCCATCACATTATGCCTTAACCCTCAATTAAAGCAAAATAGTACAAAAGTAGTCACTTATTATAAATACTACAGTACTTAAGACAATTACAATAGGATATAAAATTCCAGTCAATAAATTATTAATACCTTTACTATGTGTCATATTCACATAATCGATGAGGTAGGTTAGATAATAATAATATTAGTCCTACAGTCAGGTCTTGGTAGAAGGCTACTTTCAAAACAGTTGGGTCTTGGTAGAAGCCTACTTTCAAAACAGTTGGGTCTTGGTAGAAGGCTACTTTCAAAACAGTCGGGTCTTGGTAGAAGACTACTTTCAAAATAGTTCGGTCTTGGTAGAAGATTTCTTTTATACTAATAGGAATCATAGGGATTTCTAGGGTTTTTCAAACGTTTTCAACTACTTACAAACATTCTTTCATACTTATAAAATCTTTCTTTCAAAATAATTTCAAGTCTTTCATTACAAATTATATAAATCAAAGATACATTAAATACTTATGAATTCACCAACTTTTTGGCTGATACTCGCTTTCAAAATAACTTATATTCCCAGGTCACAAATAGACAGTACGACGACCAGGTTTTGTGAAGACGGAGCAGTTCAGACTCATCTTTTATTTTGATTATTCATTATGTTGTTGTATACTATGAAAGAACACGCTTGTAATTAAAATTATACTATTAATGCAATGGATGATGCTGTTGCTTGTTTACTACTTTGTATTGTTGTGATACTTTACATGACGTCCTCCACCCCAGAACGTTTCGGCCGTTCTTGGTTTTGGGGATGTGACACTATCAAACGACAATTAAAGATTAAAAAGTTCTAAGGGCACCTCTTATTCCGTTTTTTTTGCACTCCCAAAGGAAATGAGTAAGAAACATACTTTATCATCAAGAAATGAAAACATAAGATGAAAATAGAAGAACTTATCGTAGCCATCTTGGATGAAGAAATGTGGTGATTTACTGGTCACAAAAGCAGAAAAATCATTACTTAAATGATTAGTGTATTGAATTGCATACATGTAAACCATTATAGCACAGATAATCAAGCAATCAACAACTTGAAATTGAAGCAAGGAAATTGAAAGGAAAGATATTTGACGAAAATTACCTTATTGTCAGGGGTAAACGATTTCATAGGAAGAACCAAAGAAACAACTTCAGGATGTTACTGTTGATTCATTATTTGAGACGATTCACAGTTTCACACCATATTGACCAAAACGGGTCAAACCTCTTGTTAGTTACTAAATTGTTTGATGCTTATTTACTTATTTTATTATGGGCCATAAAAATAGTGCTCAGTGCTACATGAATGAACAATTAGTAAGGAGGACCTGTAAGTCCATTTTGTGGCAGATATTTTGCCATCAGTCAACAGGAACCATGAAAAAATCAAATTCAAAATATGAAAATTATTAGGTTTGAATCACACTTTGCCATTACTTCAAGCACCTAGTAGACAAAATTGCTCGATGGAAGTGAAACTGTTCTCCATAGCCATAACTTACTATACCAGGTTTACCAACTGTTTGATTATCTTCACTCAATCCTAAAATAAAAAAAAAATGCTACCTTCGAGGAGTCGCTTCGGACTTGCTTCGGATGACAATGAAAATCAGAAGTAGCAAATTCAAATAAACCCTAATTGACGAACATTAAAAAAAATATAACCTATTACCTAGATAAAATTGAACAAAATGGACGAAAAACGAAATAGAAACAGGGTGATCGGGGATGAGGGCTTTATTTAATGTCTGTTGTGGAAGAGAGGGACTCGTATGTGTCTTCTGTGGGTGAAGAAGAATCAACAGCGTTGTCTAGAAACCGATAACTAAAAAAAACACTAAATGATGGTGGTCTACCCGTTTGATCTACGGAAGACACATGCAACACAGGTGGTGGATTTCGATGGTCACAAAGGCGAAGGGGAAACAAAGAGCTTTTCTTCGAGGAGTAGATCATTAACGAACCAATAAATCCCGAGGTATCCGAAGCGGTAACAGGACCAAATGGAAGCAAGTCGGTGGATCTTTGGCGGTGGCGATATGCGCAGGAACTGCGTGTTAGTGAAAGGTTTTGAGGACGAAGGATTCCCGGAGATGTTTGAAGAAGAAGGGATGATGAACAGGGTATACTAACCCCGGTTGGAGGCGGTGTTAATTTGTGAGCGGAAGAGAAACACCGTGAGAGGCAAAAGAAAAGGAGCACCGATCGCAAAGAAAGAAAGAATTGTTCAAGAAGAAAGAAATCTAATCTGCAAACTTTGGTTGAGTTAAAATAACTGAAGAGCAAAGGTGGAGGAGAGAATACAAAAATGAAGTCCCTATTGGTGGAAAAAAACGGTGAAATAAAGAGAAAGCAATGCGTGGATAAACAATTTAGAAAATGACAAAATATACCCCGGAAACAGGCAAGGAGTGTAAAAACAAACATAAACAGAGGACGAAATCTAGCAAAAAGTTAGGAACTTTACTGTTCCTAACTTTCATTTCTTAAATATATATATATATATATATATATATATATATATATATATATATATATATATATATATATATATATATATATATTAATAAAATATTTTGAGTGATGTGTTTTTTTATTGTTATAATTTTATATTTTTAGATACACATAAAAATAAAAACATGACTATAACATATTTTTAATTACATGCTTTATTTTTTAAATGTTATAATAAAATATTTATAGACACATGTTATTCTTTTATATTCAAAATCATTAATTTTAGACATATATATGAACTTAAACTGTTATCACAAAAACTTATAGTTACATGTTTTTTTAAATGACATAATAAAATAATTACAATCATGATGGCCTAACGTGACTATAAGCTAGTATTTGTCATATTTTTTTTTACATAAAATAGTGACAAAGTGTGTGAAAATAGTTTGCAATGGTGATGGTTTTTAGCCTATATGTGACTAAAACATTATTGAAATTTGATTGATGACCTTTAGTTATGCAATTAACAAAATCCGTGACAACCTTGTTTCTAGAAAGCGTGACTATAGGTCATTTTTGTACTATTGTTTAATGACGACCTAATTTCTAAAGTTTTTACATTTTCCCCTGGTTAAAAGAATTTTGTCCCGAAATTTTAACTTGTACTTCTCTCTACCACAACATTAATAAAAAGTTAAGGGTACTTGATCTTCATTTGATCCTCCCTTTCTCAGGTAAAATCAAGTCCTCACCTTGAGTTCCATCATACGTTTACTTTATGAATACCACTTTGTTTCAATCTCTTGACTTCTCGATCCATGATTTCCATAGGTTCCTCCACGAAATGAAGTTTAGAATCAACCTGGATTTCATCGAGAGGAATGATAAGTGTGTCATCAGAAAAACACTTCTTAAGATTTGATACATTCTTGAGTTCCTCAGGCAATTTGAGTCTATATGCTACAGGACCAATTCTAGTTAGAATCACAAATGGTCTTATATATCGCGGATTTCACTTGCCTCACTTTCAAAACCATATCACTCCTTTCTAAGGAAATACTTTTAACATCACCCAATCTCTTACTTGAATTTCTAAAGGCTTGCATCGACGATCAACGTAACTTTTCTGACAGTTACGTGCATCCTTTATCTTGTCCCGAATCTAGACAATCTTTTCTGTTGTCTCATGTATGATCTTAGGACCAGTAAGCAGCGAGTCTCCCACATACTTCTTTGCTAGCTGGGTACTCCTACTTCCGTCCAACATATTGTTAATTGACACTTGCATCCGTAAAGAGCTTTGAATGGTGTAAATTTGATGATAGTGTGGTAACTATTATTGTAAGAAAACTCAATGAAGGGTCGATGAGTATCCCATGCATTTATGAAGTCTATCATACAAGCTCCGAGCATGTCTTTTAAAGTCTGTATGGTCCTTTCACTCTAACCATCAGTTTGTGGATGATAAGGTGTGCTCATATCCAAACGTGTTCCTAAGGACTTTTGCAATGATTGCTAGAATCATTAGGTGAATCTACTGTCTCTATCAGAGATAATAGATACGGGCACACCATTGAACTTGATAATTTCCTTAATAAAATTTATGGTCAACTTCTCCATTTTATATGTCTCATTTATTGGTAGGAAATGAGTAGAAATGGTCAATATGTCAACCAATACCTATATGGTGTCAATGTGTCATAACTTTTTGAATTTTTTGGAAATTTCATTAAAAAAATCCGTAGTTATTTGTTCCCACTTCCACTTAGGTATTTCTAGTTGTTGGATCACTCTCGAGGGTTCTGATATTCAACCTTCACTTTAGCACATGTCATACATTTACTTACATAGGTGGCAATTTCTATTTTCATATTGGGCCACTAATATAATCTTTTCAAATCTAAATACATATTGTCTGAACTAGGGTAGATAAAGTATCTCGATATGTGTGCTTAATCTATGATTAGCTTTCTTGGATCACCGAACTTAAGTGTTCAAATTGGGTTTCATCATCTCTAAGCTCGAACACTTATCCATACCTCATAAGAATTTGTTCGCAACATTCTCTTATCCTAGAGCTTTGAGTTATGCGTCTTGAATTTGTATGATAAGGTTTAACTGAGATGTCATTGTTAGTGCACGGACCCTCCTAGTTTTGGATCGTTCCTTCTAGCTCAAAGCATTTGCTACCACATTTTCTTTGTTGGGATTATAACAAATTTTGTATACATAGTCGTTAAGTAGTTATATCCATCTTCATTGTCTCATATTGAGTTCCTTTTGATCGAGGATCTGCTGCCGACTCTTATGATATGTGAATATTATGCACTTTGTACCGTAAAGATAGGGTTTCCATATCTTTAGTATGCAGACTACAACTCCCAACTTAAGATTCCGAGTAGTGTAGTTATTTTGATATAGTTTGAGCTGTGTAGAAGCATAAGCAATGACTTTGTTCCTTTACATTAACACATATCCTAATCCTTGACAATACACCATAAAATCCTCTGTTCCTTCTAGGATGGATAGGATCTATGCACTACAAATCATTTGCTTCAGTTTTGAAATACATACTCTTGTTTGTCGTCCCAATTAAATCTCTTATCTTTATAGGTTAACGTTGTGAGAGGCTTGGCTAATTTGGAGAAATTATCTATGAATCTTCTATAATAACCTATGAGCCCTACGAATTTACGCACCTCCATTGGAGTCTTTCTTGCTTCCCAATTGTTAATTGAATCTATCCTAGAGGGATCACCGTGAATTGTTTTGTTACTGACTACACGCTCTATGCCTTTTATATTAGGCTGCACCACATGACACTATCTATATGGCTACTTTATATCTCGTTCTTTGGATATATATATATATATATATATATATATATATATATATATATATCCTTACTACTAATCCCTTGCATTGTCACCTGCTTCATTAAGGATCATCTGAAATGCTCTTTCTTTGGATTTGACAACACATTTTGCCTTGCAGCTTCGTTTTTCTTTGGGAAGTTCTTCAAAATATGCCCACTATCCCCACATTTGTAACACTTCTTGTTGTCGAATATACAGTCACTGGAATAGTAACCGATCCTCCTACACTTATAACAACCCACTTCTCCTTCGCATCTCCCATAATGCTTCTTCTTGCACTTTTCACACCAATTAGCTCCATACTTTTGGTCATCCAGGTTAGACTTCAAGAATCTTCATTTCTTATCGGATCTTGAGGATACCTCAATCTTCCTCTTTTCTCCTGCTATATCTTTTTTCTAGAGACTTTTCTCTTATCTAGGTTTCTGCATTCTTAGTTGCTCTAACAGTTGTCTTTAAAGTAGTTGCCATTTTGATTGTTGGGCCAAAGTCCGTTAGCAATGCATTATCAAACCTATCTATCTTGCTGCGTTCAATAGGCACCAATTAGTGGAATAGCTTCATCCTTTCATTGAATACGGTGGCATACTTATCAACACTCATCCTCCCTTTCTTCAGGTTCTGAAACTCATTGTTTAGGCCTACCAGATCTATCTCTGAGCAGTGTTGCATTTTCAACTGTTCCATGATGCTTCCCAAGACATTCCCATGGATTTTCCGCATGACATTGTATCTCCCAACAACTTCCACCAACTTAAAACTCCGGTATCTAGTTGTCTATCTACAAAGACGTTTTTCTGCTTGTTTCTACAGCTGCAGCTTTCAGATACCATCTCCAACTTGGAGATTCAGTCCATAATCTTCACTAGCTTTGGTCTTACAGAAAGACTTGGTGGTTTGGCATACAATAAGTTCTTATATATACAGAGTATTAAGTATTATCATACATTTATCTTCTCATTTGTAATACTTATATTATTATTATCATGTAAATACATCTCAATACATATAGAACCATGCCTGGTTCGCATAGCGTATATCATCAAATATACATATAACACATATTTCTAGATAATAAGCATATAACTCACATATAAAATTTCAACATATATTTAATACCTTTAATAATACTTGTATTAAAATCATGTTCATGAAAAAGGACTATGCACTCACTTGTTAAAGTGATGACTCGAAATTTGGGTAGCGCTTCGCTTTTAACAATTTTCCTTTCCTTTGACAAAACCTAGTATCATTATTACTAGATTTTAGCATAATATTTAATTTGACTAATTATCACTCTAGATTCATCATTAACTCAATGTCTACTGTAAGATCTATCAAGTAAGGAACAACCAGGTAGGATCATATCGGAGGTAGGGTCTATTCGGTATACGAAGTATATTGTATGAAAATCCAAATTTAAACACCTCACTAAATCATAGTCTAAACATCATCCTCATAAGTAGATCAATTAGTATAATGACTTGGAATCACTAATAAATCTTGTTTATAGGTTCATAATAACGATAATGAACTTAAACATAAGTTATACTTACGGTATGGTAAGCATAACTCACTTACCTGGGGTTTAGCAAGGAACTGGGCTCTGTGCTAGCAAAACTTATGAGCCGGAAGCTCTTCTTATTGGGGTCTTCTGGCGCTCTGGGACTCACTTCTAGCACCTAGGAGGTGCTAGGAAATTTTTTGGAAGGTTTAGGGTGTTTGGGAGAGAAGGTTTGAGAAAGTATGAAGAAAAATGAGTGATTTGTGCCTTTATTTATAGCTTGTCTGAAGGTTGTATGCTGGTCATACTAGATAGATATGTTGGACATACTCATGCTAGGTGTCACCATCTGGTGGCAAGGCATGGAGAGGAAGAAGTGGCTCAGATCGCGCCACGTGTCACTCCTTGGTTACTACAAAAACTAATTATCTTCTAAAATTCGTAACTTTCGCATACAAGCTCTGGTTTTAACGTTCTTTATTTCCACACGTAGGTATCGACAGGATCTACAACTTTCATGTAGACTCCGTAGGCTAATTTTGAATTTACTTTTAATGTTAGGTTTAACAAACTTAGACAGTTAAAGTCCGTAAAAAATTCATAACTTTGTCATCCGATGTCTGTTTTTGGTTGTCTTTATATCGTTGAGCTCCTATTAACGAGATCCTTAATTCTCATTTAGGTTGTGTCAGCTAAAAATCGATCTGTCTAAAATTCGATTTCTGGGCTGCATATTGATATATATATATATATATATATATATATATATATATATATATATATATATATATATTAAATCTTAGAAAAACTATAACTTCTTCAAACGAAGTAAGATTTGGACGTTCTTGATATGCACGCTCTCGGTTTAATGTATACTCAATAAGCAAAAATCTTTATGAAAGCAAGTCCCATGACTTTTTAGCCTTAAGGGCTTGAAGAAGATAAGGGCATGGAGATTGACCCATCTCTATGACTTTTCTTTTAGGTTGCTAAGGCTAAAATGTATTTCATCAAAAATTTACTTTTTAGAATATGCGGAGCCGTGTCGGTTTAATCGCGAAACTTCGACAGGTCATAACTTATTCGTTATAATTGATATGTACAGAATCCTTGTGACATATACTATAAATTTGGTTAAGATTATTTATTTTAAATAATATTCTATCAAAAAGTCATCTTTAACGCTTATTATCTCTAAATTGATTAGCCCGAATCTATAGGCGTTACAATTATCTCCGCCTTAGGATGATTACGACCTGGAATAATCAACGAAACAGGGCATGCATAATGATTCCATGTGTTATCTTTTGATCCTAGGTAATAACCGTAACTCTTATGTCATTTCAAATGAGAATCTAACTCTTGACTGCTGGCGGTGCTTAATCTTGCACCCGAGCTTCATACTATGTTGGACTTTCAATTGTAACCTTCGAGTTACAAACTAGATCCTATTGGAGACTCCCGTTCCTTCTTAAATAGACTTAACTTAATATATTTTCTTTACTTTGATTGTCATAACAAACTAATGATTTATGTTCTAATGACCTCTAGTTGTATGATGCAACTCTTAGACACGAATCTTTTTGATTCTGATTCCAGATTGGAATATACCTTCCTTCATGTTCTGATGTGTTATAACTTTCTAGCATTTAGTACTTCTAGCTAAAAGCTTCTTATTTTAATGACGATCGAGATACTTCTATTGATCGATTCGATTATCTTTCACTTTCATCTCTTGGCTTAAGTCAGATGCTACATCGAACTTGGTTCTCTCAACCACATAGAGTACATATCTTAGTCGGACTCGATATGATATGACCACTAGGGTCGGAATAATAATCATATTTTTAGTCAGTACCGAAAGATGGTAGCGACATACATAAACAAAAAAGAATCAATGACATTTTGTTTCTTTTGAGACTCAATATTTTGCCAATAAACATTCTATCTTTCTTTTGTCATTGAAATCCCATTTTCTTTTGAAATCTTTTTTAGTTTGTTATTTGAAACTTTGAGAATTTGTGACTTGATCTTTAGAAACTGATTCATTTGAAAGTTTTTCTTCATTAACTTTTACTTTCTTAACTTCCCAAACTCTTTTTGTTTTTTTTTCGTTGAAAGTGGATGAGTTTTTCTTAAGATTGTTTTCGACAGTGCTTTGATTAGAGAAGAATCATTCTTTTGTTGGTTCTTTATTGTTCTCAACAACAATTTTGTAATCTCAGGATTGACTTTCTCTCCATTTCCTGTCGTAAGAGACACTTGATTTGGAAGCACCATGTTATCTGTGCAATTGAAATTAGGATAAACAATAGAATTTTTTTTCAAGATAATGAAGACCTTTTTTCTTCATAACTTTGTCGAACTTCTTAGTTTCCTCATAGACCTGATCAACTACAACCCGGGGTATGGTTGTTTCATTCGGAACATCTTAGTTATCATCATCACTATCTGTTTAACTATCTTCGACGGTAACATGGTCATGGTCATGATCATGAACTTTAGAAGTTAAGTGTTTGTCAGTGTTACCTTTAACGGAACAATGATTACATATTTCTTTACCCTTAGCCATTGAAGTGACATTAATAATATATAACTAAGAACAATCAACAACTCCATCCTCATTAGTTTCACTAATATTATCTAAATCATCTTTGATATCAGCACAATTGTTTTGAGAGGCAGATGTAGAATTCTCGGTTCTTTTCAAAATTATCATTTGTTTGTTTTTGGTCAAGGTCTTATTTACAATATCAACAAGATCATATGCATCTAAATATTCATCAATTTTAACTACACCATATGCATATGAGTCATTCGGGACCTTGTCAAATTCAGATATTTTCTTTTCACAGTTACAAGAAATATAATCAGTTTTCTCCCTTTCGAAAGCTAAAAAGGGCAAAGTTTCATGTGTTGTTCTTGGCTAATGTCAGAAAAATGATGTAATGGAATTAACTTGCCATAGAATCGTTTAGCTGAATTACAATAGGTATTTCTTTCTTTAAGCATAATATTATTATCAGTTCTCAAACTATCTCTATCACACATGATATTTGTTAATTGAAGGTCTAAACTATCTATCTGATACTTCTTCGACTCCAAACACATCTGACATTCTAGTAGTAAGGAGTTTGATTTTTTAGCTTCGCTATTAACAGAAATAAGCATGTCATTAAATCAAGATAAAGTGTTATCGAAATCAGACAAAACAGGATCATAAGAACGAAAAGGAATTTCGACGGATTTGAGAAAAGAACATACCTTCGAAGTCATGGGAGACTTGTCAGCACCAGTATTGACGAAGCATCTGCCTGTCACCTTCTCTTCCTCCTAACTCTCTTCTACAAATTCGGCATACATGGCACCATGTGTTGGGTTTCACATCTCTTTATCATCAGATCCAGATGACCAGATCTGATATGTACCGTCACCATTATTTCCCTTAGCCATGGTGTTCATGTTGAAATTAGCCATTGATGTATGAAAATCATTTTGAGAAAAAACTTCAGAAATTAGGTATTTGATGATAAAAACTTCCAGAAATCGAACCAGAAACACTCGATTATAAAAACAGAAAGCAGAATCGAATCAATACAACATATTTGTAGAGATTTTCAAATTCAAAAGTGCGGAATGATTTTGAGTCTAGAACTAGTTTTAAAAACTTTTGAAATCAAAAGAAAATCAGATAGCAGCTGTATGAATCCTACTCTGATACAAAATGTAGTGGTTATAGATCAAGTGTTTGAATGCAATCAAAGTTAAGATTGAAATATGAACACAAAAAGTAAATAGAATATGTATGGGTTGGTTAATGTTTCTGAAAGGTACACAGAGAATATAGAGTAAAGTAGTGAATGCTTCAAAAATATACCTCTAATTCTAGTACCTATCACCTATTTATAAGGATAACAGAAACATAGAAAAACATATAAGAGCTTATACATTCACGCTTCGACATCACAATATACCCTTATGCAAATAAACAAAATTGACTTCGATAAAAACTATGTAACATCCGGATTCCCAGGATAGTATTTCCATTATTTATTTTGATTAAAGAGAATGGACTCGACGATTTGACGCCTAGACTCATCGAGTAGGATCGCAACTGATGACTCGGATTAGCGAAGGGACTCGACGATTCGGAAAGGGTGGACTCGACGAGTCCGCGCTGAGGTCAGAAACCCTAAATCTCCAGGCCTGTGTGTCACACCCCAAAACCGATAACGGCGGAATACGTCTCGGGGTGGAGGACGTCATGTACAGTATCATTAGAATTGTATAATAGCAAACAAGAAACATACAACCATTGCATTTACATAGTGAATTTAATTACAAGCATGTTTTATATTGTTCAACAAACACCAAAAGTAATTCAAAAATAAGAGATGGGTCTTATATGCTCCACCTTCTCCAAAAATGCTGCGTCTTTACCTGTCTATCTTTAACCTGAAGATACAAGTTATTTTGAAAACGAATATCAACATAAAGTCGGTGAGTTCATAAGGGTTTAGTGTGAGTTTTTGTATAAAAAGCATTAGAACCAATAGTACGAAAAATGTGCCATTTACATTCATAAGCAGTAGAAAACCTAGAAAATCCCATATTTTCCAGAAAGTACATTGTAAGTGAAAATCTGTGAAAAGTATGCATTCTTCATTTTTGAAAACAGTTTATTGTAAAAGTATATTAGCAAATCTCCAAATAGTAAATGTGATAGAATAGGTTAAGCCTGTAATCAGTGATAGAGGTGCAAGCTTCCTTTAGTGATAGATACTTACTTACTTCGGGATGTAGTTTAGCATTTAGTGTAGTATTTTAGTGTAGTTATAGTGTATTCCTTGTATATTACTAATAGTGAGGATAATAGAGGATCCCATGACCTTCCCAGTCATGCACAATATAGTGAAGTAGTGGCATCCCTGGGACTGCACGGCGCGGACTGAAATTAACAGTCGGGATGTAATAGCGTCTGCCCCGTATAGATCTATACATGTAGTGTCGTCTTCCTGTCGGAAAACTCCGAGCGTAGTGGGTAGCGAATAGAGTATCTCGTAGTGGGTTAGTGTATTATCGTTTGTTTAGTGTTTTCTCTTTTGTTATAGTGTAGTAATCTTTTAGTATGGATCATAGTGTATTCTCTTACTAGTGTATTGTCTGGTAATAGTGAGTATTATAGTGTAGAGAGTAGTGACTTCAGCAAGTAGTAGCAGTAGCAACATTAACTATACCTATTATAGTTAACTTAGTGTGGATGGTTCTTGTCATGTTAGTGGCTTTAGCATCTAGTGAAAGGAGAAATATTCGTGTCCCATACTAATATACAAGTTATATAACTAAGAAATCAACGACAGTCGGACGGATAACTACTACCCTAAGTCCACAATCAAACAAGAACAGGAAATAAGGCGAGATATCGGTCCTAAGTCCTCCAAGTCTTACTTATATAAATATATAAGTGTGGTTACATTTTATAAGTAAATTGATTTAATAAAAGTATTTTCCAAAAGAACATTTAAAATCTTGCTTGCTTGTCCAAAATAGTTTTGAAAACGTATAAATCTGTTTATAAGGCATAGTGATAAATCACATGTGATTTGAACTAAGGATAGTGAATCACATGTGATTAATTCTCGTAACGTGGAAAAGCGTTCTATATAACTTTCCATAAACATGTATAATCAACTTGTATCCCCCCTAAAACATATAAAACATTTGAAAGGTTCATTAAAGGGGTATGAACTCACCTGAAATCGCGTAAATCGGGTGAATTGGGTAAATCGGGTAAAAGTGTCGGTTGAGCGTTTTGTGCCAAATAACTACTTGTGCACCTTTTAGGACCCTAGATTCATATGAAATATGTATTTTACAATAAATTAGACATTTTATGCCTTTCGTTAAAGTATTTGGGCATCCTAGCATCGTTTCGGAGTTCTAGGGCCTAGAAGGGGTTCCCGGAAGTGGTACGAGGCCAAGAAAGGTTTATGGGGGAACCCATGAGCTCACTCCCTTGGAGTTTACGTCCTAAAGGCCACTCCTTGGGAGTTTACAGCCGTAAGCACCCTAGGCGTGGCCGTAAACTCATGTGGTCCTCCTAAATTGTAAAATAAGGCCTTAAATCACTTCCCTAAATTACTAGCAAGTGTTTTGAACCAATTTGGAGGGTTTAAACCCTGATTTAGGGACATTTTGGGGAGTTTACGGTCCAGGCTTGTGCTTGGGCCGTAAACTCCATTTTGTTCTTCAAAATGTATGTTTAAATGGTACAACACACTTCCCTTCACCTTAGATAAATACTAGAAGGCCTTAGATGGAGTTTTGGGACATTTTGGCATAAAAATTGGGGAGTTTATGGCCCAAGTATAGCCTTGACCATAAACTCTTCTTTTGGCTTCAAAATGAGATGCTTAATGGTACAACACACTTCCCTTCACCTTAGATAAATACTAGAAGACCTTAGGTGAAGTTTTAGGGGCATTTTGGCATATTTATTGGGTGTTTACGGCCCAAGCTTAGACTTGGCCGTAAACTCCTCTTTTTGCCTCTAAATGGTGTTGTTTAATGTACTACAACATTTCCTAGGGTCATAGCTAAATTCCTACATGCCCTAGATGAGTTTTTGGGACTTTTATCAAAGGTTTTTGGGTGTTTACGGCCTAAGCATAAGCTTGGGCCGTAAAATCCTTTTTAGGCCTCAATTTCTTATGTTTTAATGTCCAAACTCCGCTAGGTAAATCCCTTAATTAGTATATGAGCTTAAAGGAAGGAAAAACGGGGTATTTGGCCAAGTATTGGGTGTTTACGGCCTAAGGGGCTTCCTAGGCCGTAAACTCCTTTTAATCATTCAAATCCTATGGTTTTTGGCTTCTAAATACAATGAAGTATGTTTAGAACAAGATAGGGAAGAAGTCCTTACGTTTTGGAAGCCGGAATTCACGGTTTTGGAGTCGGGTTCGGGTCTAGAGAGAGAAAGTATTGAGAGAGAGTGAAGGTGTGGTAAAAGAGCTTAAATGTAGTGTCCATTTGTTTATATATGTCTCGGGTATTGCACCCGATACACAGCTATCCGATGCTAAAGTTTAACGGTGTTAAAACTTTTTACCCGGGTGAAGTGGTTGAAAAAGTAATATAACTCTATTTAGTTAAACGGTTAACACATACAAGTTATAATTACTTATGATAATATCAAGACATAAATAACTAGATATTTGCTTATTGACGACTCCAATTATTACAGAAAATAGTATATAGCGACACATTCCGTTAGTGAAGATAGAATTTGTAACGGCAATAGATTTGGGGGTTGTCACATCGTGCCCTATTTAAGGGACCTTATAGCCCCCATTTGTGGCTACCAGTCCAGAGAGAAAACCCTACAGAGCTTGAGCAAGTTATGTGAGAGGGAGAGCTATTTTGATCATTTTTGGTTGTGGCTTTGCAAAGTAGAAGGTGTTTCCATCAAGAGAAGGTCAAGGGGATTGCGATTCTGTGGTTTTTAAGCTTGGGTCTTCATTGTTGAGGTAGTAAATCGATCCCTTCTTCTATTTTGTACAAGATCCTTGAATCTAGGGTTTTCTCTACCCTTTTATTCGCTTGAATTGATGTATATGCTGTCCTATTGAGTATTAGACTCTGGATCTGGACCTTTAGAGGTCCAGAGAGCACTATTGTCACACTCCCGAACCAGACGGCGGAAACGTCCGAGGGCTCGCGTGACTTAAATTGAATATCATTACAATGAATATACATGAATCATAACATAAACATCACCATGCATCAATACATCACAACTGGCATTGTTCACATCAAGTACATTGTTTAAACATTACATATCCATAGCATAAATTGTTTGATAGTTTTCAAAAGCATAACACCGTAACATATACTTGGTATTACTCCTCAGCTTACCTGTTACCTGAGAATACAAGGTATTGTGAAAAAACATCAACATATAGAATGTTGGCGAGTTCATAAGCAGGTTTGATATGAAAATGTTTTGTGTAGTTTGTGAAACCCAGAAAATCCAATATTTTCTGAAATGGAAATTGTTTAGATAAAAGTGTGAAGATCCATAAATATAAATATATGAATGATGATTTCAAAACGTGTATAAATGAGAAGTTTTGTATTAAAGTAAAAGTGAATACTGTTGGTCTCCCCCGGAAAACCCGATGTTTTCCAATAACGAAATATCATATAACTGTTTTGAATTGTTATTCAATCACAATGAATGATTTTTGATTTGCCTTGATTACTCGAATAGTATTGGATTTATTTATGTGAGTCGTTATAACCATGCATGATAATGACTAGTTCGTCTGTCTTGGCACTCTGGTGAACGCCATAATTGATCTTAAGATTTGTCACCCTAGACTGGCCAAGTCTAACCGTGGCGAACAACTGAGGTGTGGGGGAGTCACCCCCGTATAGATCTATACACGTTGGTTTTATCGTTGGGCTCAATAAACATTTGTTTTTATCTTTGGGCTAAAAAGTTATGTTAATGGGTCACGGAGGCCCAATAGCATGATTTGAGACTTTCAAGCACAAAGATTTGAATGTTTACTTGTTTTAGGTATTGTTTAATCGTTGGAAGGTTTGATTGAACAATTGTTATTGTCGTATTGGCACACGGCCGGTCGGATGCTCATAACGATATTTGGAATTTTATGTATATTCATCCTTCTATTTTCGTTAGTTGTAGTTTGGTATTTTTGACACATATATCTTAATAGTAAAATAATTGACTCAAAACATTTGTTTGACCTTTTCTGTCCTTCTTTAATAAAAATGACAATTTTAGTCCCTTATATAAAAAAAGACATTTTAGGCCATTAAACCATTTTTTGTCATTTTTGACCCATAGACTTGTTTAAATGATGATTTTAGCTCAAAATTTACTCCTTGGCAGTTTCAACCGTTCTAGTAAATTTTTTCTCAGTTTAAGCCCAAACTTTTCGCAACTTTTACAATTTTGGCCAGAAATCCAAAAAGTTTACATTTTTTATCATTGTTTGGAAAATAAATCATTTTAACCCCTGAAATAGTTTTGTTTACCCCTTTTTCCCCTGTTTTGAGTAATATACCATTTCAACTCTATGAAAATTGTATTTTTTTTCGCAATTTTTGGGTTAATGGGCCGAAAGCCCATAATTTGGCCCATTAAGCTATAAATTTCATTTGTAGCCCTTAAAAGAGTATGATATTCATAAAAACATTTATTTTCACTGTTTTGACTCTTTTAGTCCTTGAGAAACCAGTGAATAGTAATTTTCAACTCAATTTTTATTTGTTTGACAAATATAGCCCAAAATGAGTTTTATGTTAAAATATGTTTATTTTAATCTTAAAGGGTAATTTTTCTTGACTTGTTTAGTGTAGTATATTTTAGATCATGTTTATCTTCCTCCTAGAGCCATAGATCTCTAGATTTATATTCTGTTTTTCACATATTTATCAAATAAACACATGAAATCACACATAACCTACACATACACATATATCTACACATTTTACTTGTATTCTCCCCCATAAAACTTATGAAACCCGAAAAGAGAGGGGTATGAACTCACCTTTGCTTGTTGATCTCGGTTTTGAAGATGAAATGAAAGAAAATGGTGAGATTTTTCGGCCTAGCAAGCTTCTTGGAAGATCTTTGGCTTAGATGGGTTCTAAGAAGCATGATTATGAACTTTAATGAGTTAGAAGGAGATTTATAACAAATTTCAAGAAGCTAAACCATGGATCTAAGAATTAACTTACCTAGAATGATGATTTTAGTGGAAGAACCTCCTTGAAATGCCCTAGATCTCAAAAATTTTGATAGAGGGTAAGAAGACGGCCTAGATGAGTTTTTGGGACTTTTATCAATGGTTTTTGGGTGTTTACGGCCTAAACATAAGCTTGGGCCGTAAACTCCTTTTTAGGCCTCAATTTCTTATGTTTTAATGTCCAAACTCCGCTAGGTAAATCCCTTAATTAGTATATGAGCTTAAAGGAAGGCAAAACGGGGTATTTGGCCAAGTATTGGGTGTTTACGGCCTAAGGGGATTCCTAGGCCGTAAACTCCTTTTAATCATTCAAATCCTATGGTTTTTGGCTTCTAAATACAATGAAGTATGTTTAGAACAAGATAGGGAAGAAGTCCTTACGTTTTGGAAGCCGGAATTCACGGTTTTGGAGTCGGGTTCGGGTCTAGAGAGAGATAGTAGTGAGAGAGAGTGAAGGTGTGGTAAAAGAGCTTAAATGTAGTTTCCATTTGTTTATATATGTCTCGGGTATTGCACCCGATACACAGCTATCCGATGCTAAAGTTTAACGGGGTTAAAACTTTTTACCCGGGTGAAGTGGTTGAAAAAGTAATATAACTCTATTTGGTTAAACGGTTAACACATACAAGTTATAATTACTTATGATAATATCAAGACATAAATAACTAGATATTTGCTTATTGACGACTCCAATTATTACAGAAAATAGTATATAGCGACACATTCCGTTAGTGAAGATAGAATTTGTAACGGCAATAGATTTGGGGGTTGTCACATCGTGCCCTATTTAAGGGACCTTATAGCCCCCATTTGTGGCTACCAGTCCAGAGAGAAAACCCTACAGAGCTTGAGCAAGTTATGTGAGAGGGAGAGCTATTTTGATCATTTTTGGTTGTGGCTTTGCAAAGTAGAAGGTGTTTCCATCAAGAGAAGGTCAAGGGGATTGCGATTCTGTGGTTTTTAAGCTTGGGTCTTCATTGTTGAGGTAGTAAATCAATCCCTTCTTCTATTTTGTACAAGATCCTTGAATCTAGGGTTTTCTCTACCCTTTTATTCGCTTGAATTGATGTATATGTTGTCCTATTGAGTATTAGACTCTGGATCTGGACCTTTAGAGGTCCAGAGAGCACTATTGTCACACTCCCGAACCAAACGGCGGAAACGTCCGAGGGCTCGCGTGACTTAAATTGAATATCATTACAATGAATATACATGAATCATAACATAAACATCACCATGCATCAATACATCACAACTGGCATTGTTCACATCAAGTACATTGTTTAAACATTACATATCCATAGCATAAATTGTTTGATAGTTTTCAAAAGCATAACACTGTAACATATACTTGGTATTACTCCTCAGCTTACCTGTTACCTGAGAATACAAGGTATTGTGAAAAAACATCAACATATAGAATGTTGGCGAGTTCATAAGCAGGTTTGATATGAAAATGTTTTGTGTAGTTTGTGAAACCCAGAAAATCCAATATTTTCTGAAATGGAAATTGTTTAGATAAAAGTGTGAAGATCCATATATATAAATATATGCATGATGATTTCAAAACGTGTATAAATGAGAAGTTTTGTATTAAAGTAAAAGTGAATACTGTTGGTCTCCCCCGGAAAACCCGATGTTTTCCAATAACGAAATATCATATAACTGTTTTGAATTGTTATTCAATCACAATGAATGATTTTTGATTTGCCTTGATTACTCGAATAGTATTGGATTTATTTATGTGAGTCGTTATAACCATGCATGATAATGACTAGTTCGTCTGTCTTGGCACTCTGGTGAACGCCATAATTGATCTTAAGATTTGTCACCCTAGACTGGCCAAGTCTAACCGTGGCGAACAACTGAGGTGTGGGGGAGTCACCCCCGTATAGATCTATACACGTTGGTTTTATCGTTGGGCTCAATAAACATTTGTTTTTATCTTTGGGCTAAAAAGTTATGTTAATGGGTCACGGAGGCCCAATAGCATGATTTGAGACTTTCAAGCACAAAGATTTGAATGTTTACTTGTTTTAGGTATTGTTTAATCGTTGGAAGGTTTGATTGAACAATTGTTATTGTCGTATTGGCACACGGCCGGTCGGATGCTCATAACGATATTTGGAATTTTATGTATATTCATCCTTCTATTTTCGTTAGTTGTAGTTTGGTATTTTTGACACATATATCTTAATAGTAAAATAATTGACTCAAAACATTTGTTTGACCTTTTCTGTCCTTCTTTAATAAAAATGACAATTTTAGTCCCTTATATAAAAAAAGACATTTTAGGCCATTAAACCATTTTTTGTCATTTTTGACCCATAGACTTGTTTAAATGATGATTTTAGCTCAAAATTTACTCCTTGGCAGTTTCAACCGTTCTAGTAAATTTTTTCTCAGTTTAAGCCCAAACTTTTCGCAACTTTTACAATTTTGGCCAGAAATCCAAAAAGTTTACATTTTTTATCATTGTTTGGAAAATAAATCATTTTAACCCCTGAAATAGTTTTGTTTACCCCTTTTTCCCCTGTTTTGAGTAATATACCATTTCAACTCTATGAAAATTGTATTTTTTTTCGCAATTTTTGGGTTAATGGGCCGAAAGCCCATAATTTGGCCCATTAAGCTATAAATTTCATTTGTAGCCCTTAAAAGAGTATGATATTCATAAAAACATTTATTTTCACTGTTTTGACTCTTTTAGTCCTTGAGAAACCAGTGAATAGTAATTTTCAACTCAATTTTTATTTGTTTGACAAATATAGCCCAAAATGAGTTTTATGTTAAAATATGTTTATTTTAATCTTAAAGGGTAATTTTTCTTGACTTGTTTAGTGTAGTATATTTTAGATCATGTTTATCTTCCTCCTAGAGCCATAGATCTCTAGATTTATATTCTGTTTTTCACATATTTATCAAATAAACACATGAAATCACACATAACCTACACATACACATATATCTACACATTTTACTTGTATTCTCCCCCATAAAACTTATGAAACCCGAAAAGAGAGGGGTATGAACTCACCTTTGCTTGTTGATCTCGGTTTTGAAGATGAAATGAAAGAAAATGGTGAGATTTTTCGGCCTAGCAAGCTTCTTGGAAGATCTTTGGCTTAGATGGGTTCTAAGAAGCATGATTATGAACTTTAATGAGTTAGAAGGAGATTTATAACAAATTTCAAGAAGCTAAACCATGGATCTAAGAATTAACTTACCTAGAATGATGATTTTAGTGGAAGAACCTCCTTGAAATGCCCTAGATCTCAAAAATTTTGATAGAGGGTAAGAAGACGGCCTAGATGAGTTTTTGGGACTTTTATCAATGGTTTTTGGGTGTTTACGGCCTAAACATAAGCTTGGGCCGTAAACTCCTTTTTAGGCCTCAATTTCTTATGTTTTAATGTCCAAACTCCGCTAGGTAAATCCCTTAATTAGTATATGAGCTTAAAGGAAGGCAAAACGGGGTATTTGGCCAAGTATTGGGTGTTTACGGCCTAAGGGGATTCCTAGGCCGTAAACTCCTTTTAATCATTCAAATCCTATGGTTTTTGGCTTCTAAATACAATGAAGTATGTTTAGAACAAGATAGGGAAGAAGTCCTTACGTTTTGGAAGCCGGAATTCACGGTTTTGGAGTCGGGTTCGGGTCTAGAGAGAGATAGTAGTGAGAGAGAGTGAAGGTGTGGTAAAAGAGCTTAAATGTAGTTTCCATTTGTTTATATATGTCTCGGGTATTGCACCCGATACACAGCTATCCGATGCTAAAGTTTAACGGGGTTAAAACTTTTTACCCGGGTGAAGTGGTTGAAAAAGTAATATAACTCTATTTGGTTAAACGGTTAACACATACAAGTTATAATTACTTATGATAATATCAAGACATAAATAACTAGATATTTGCTTATTGACGACTCCAATTATTACAGAAAATAGTATATAGCGACACATTCCGTTAGTGAAGATAGAATTTGTAACGGCAATAGATTTGGGGGTTGTCACATCGTGCCCTATTTAAGGGACCTTATAGCCCCCATTTGTGGCTACCAGTCCAGAGAGAAAACCCTACAGAGCTTGAGCAAGTTATGTGAGAGGGAGAGCTATTTTGATCATTTTTGGTTGTGGCTTTGCAAAGTAGAAGGTGTTTCCATCAAGAGAAGGTCAAGGGGATTGCGATTCTGTGGTTTTTAAGCTTGGGTCTTCATTGTTGAGGTAGTAAATCGATCCCTTCTTCTATTTTGTACAAGATCCTTGAATCTAGGGTTTTCTCTACCCTTTTATTCGCTTGAATTGATGTATATGTTGTCCTATTGAGTATTAGACTCTGGATCTGGACCTTTAGAGGTCCAGAGAGCACTATTGTCACACTCCCGAACCAAACGGCGGAAACGTCCGAGGGCTCGCGTGACTTAAATTGAATATCATTACAATGAATATACATGAATCATAACATAAACATCACCATGCATCAATACATCACAACTGGCATTGTTCACATCAAGTACATTGTTTAAACATTACATATCCATAGCATAAATTGTTTGATAGTTTTCAAAAGCATAACACTGTAACATATACTTGGTATTACTCCTCAGCTTACCTGTTACCTGAGAATACAAGGTATTGTGAAAAAACATCAACATATAGAATGTTGGCGAGTTCATAAGCAGGTTTGATATGAAAATGTTTTGTGTAGTTTGTGAAACCCAGAAAATCCAATATTTTCTGAAATGGAAATTGTTTAGATAAAAGTGTGAAGATCCATATATATAAATATATGCATGATGATTTCAAAACGTGTATAAATGAGAAGTTTTGTATTAAAGTAAAAGTGAATACTGTTGGTCTCCCCCGGAAAACCCGATGTTTTCCAATAACGAAATATCATATAACTGTTTTGAATTGTTATTCAATCACAATGAATGATTTTTGATTTGCCTTGATTACTCGAATAGTATTGGATTTATTTATGTGAGTCGTTATAACCATGCATGATAATGACTAGTTCGTCTGTCTTGGCACTCTGGTGAACGCCATAATTGATCTTAAGATTTGTCACCCTAGACTGGCCAAGTCTAACCGTGGCGAACAACTGAGGTGTGGGGGAGTCACCCCCGTATAGATCTATACACGTTGGTTTTATCGTTGGGCTCAATAAACATTTGTTTTTATCTTTGGGCTAAAAAGTTATGTTAATGGGTCACGGAGGCCCAATAGCATGATTTGAGACTTTCAAGCACAAAGATTTGAATGTTTACTTGTTTTAGGTATTGTTTAATCGTTGGAAGGTTTGATTGAACAATTGTTATTGTCGTATTGGCACACGGCCGGTCGGATGCTCATAACGATATTTGGAATTTTATGTATATTCATCCTTCTATTTTCGTTAGTTGTAGTTTGGTATTTTTGACACATATATCTTAATAGTAAAATAATTGACTCAAAACATTTGTTTGACCTTTTCTGTCCTTCTTTAATAAAAATGACAATTTTAGTCCCTTATATAAAAAAAGACATTTTAGGCCATTAAACCATTTTTTGTCATTTTTGACCCATAGACTTGTTTAAATGATGATTTTAGCTCAAAATTTACTCCTTGGCAGTTTCAACCGTTCTAGTAAATTTTTTCTCAGTTTAAGCCCAAACTTTTCGCAACTTTTACAATTTTGGCCAGAAATCCAAAAAGTTTACATTTTTTATCATTGTTTGGAAAATAAATCATTTTAACCCCTGAAATAGTTTTGTTTACCCCTTTTTCCCCTGTTTTGAGTAATATACCATTTCAACTCTATGAAAATTGTATTTTTTTTCGCAATTTTTGGGTTAATGGGCCGAAAGCCCATAATTTGGCCCATTAAGCTATAAATTTCATTTCTAGCCCTTAAAAGAGTATGATATTCATAAAAACATTTATTTTCACTGTTTTGACTCTTTTAGTCCTTGAGAAACCAGTGAATAGTAATTTTCAACTCAATTTTTATTTGTTTGACAAATATAGCCCAAAATGAGTTTTATGTTAAAATATGTTTATTTTAATCTTAAAGGGTAATTTTTCTTGACTTGTTTAGTGTAGTATATTTTAGATCATGTTTATCTTCCTCCTAGAGCCATAGATCTCTAGATTTATATTCTGTTTTTCACATATTTATCAAATAAACACATGAAATCACACATAACCTACACATACACATATATCTACACATTTTACTTGTATTCTCCCCCATAAAACTTATGAAACCCGAAAAGAGAGGGGTATGAACTCACCTTTGCTTGTTGATCTCAGTTTTGAAGATGAAATGAAAGAAAATGGTGAGATTTTTCGGCCTAGCAAGCTTCTTGGAAGATCTTTGGCTTAGATGGGTTCTAAGAAGCATGATTATGAACTTTAATGAGTTAGAAGGAGATTTATAACAAATTTCAAGAAGCTAAACCATGGAACTAAGAATTAACTTACCTAGAATGATGATTTTAGTGGAAGATCCTCCTTGAAATGCCCTAGATCTCAAAAATTTTGATAGAGGGTAAGAAGATGTTCTTGAAGACTTAGAGAGAGTTTGAAAGAAGTTTGAAGGTGTATGTGTGTGTGTTTTTCCTCTTGCTTTCGGCCAAAGAAGAAAAATGGAGGGGGTGAAGAGAGAGAGTTGCATGGATGTATGGGATTGAGTATTGTTTAGTGGTTAGTTTGCATGGATTACCTCCATGTATTAGTGAGGTGGCATGGCTTGGATAATTAGCCAATTTCCACCTTTTTTTGTTTTCTTCTTGGGCCGAGAAAGAGAGAAGAAGGAAAGATTTTGGGCCCTTTTGTGCTTAAGTCCATATTAGGGGCCCACTTTGATGATTTTCGGCCCAAATGGTCTTTGGAGGGGATTCACGGCCCAATATAATTCAAAGAATGAGTTTTATGCCTCATTAGGGCTAATTAAGTCTATTATGGTCCAATAAGGCCCATCAAAGGTAACCAGTTCATTCTAGGCTTGTGAGGCCCAAAATGTTAAGTTTCATGCAAATAGGTCCAATTAGGGTCCACTTAAGGGTCCTAAGCCCAAAGTAGTCATGTAACGACCCCAATTTTTTTGTTTAAATAGTACTAAAGTTACCAATCATTCATAATATATAATAAATTGTACTAAAGTTACCAATCATTCAACATATCATAGTGTCTAAAATAAACTCCTAGGATAAAAGCTGAAGCTGTGGTGTGTGCAATGCCATCATCCCGAGATGTTCCCTTTGCTTGCGGAAGTACCTGAAACCAAAACTGAAACTATAAGCACAAAGCTTAGTGAGCTCTCCAAACTACCACATACCATACAACAACATATAAAGCAGATATTGGGCCTTGCCCACTGCAATAGACCGAAGTCTGGAGACTAACCAGGGCCTTTCCCTCTGCATTGGACCGAAGTCCGGAAACTGCATCGGACCAAAGTCCGGAAACTGCATCGGACCGAAGTGTTGAAACTAACCAGGGCCTTGCCCTCTACATCGGACCGATGTCTGGAAACTGCGTCGGATCGAAGTCCGAAACTAACTGGGACCTTGTCCCCTACATCGCACCGAAGTCCGGAACTAACTGCATCGGACCGAAGTCCGGAACTGACTGCACATAACATAGCATAAACATATCAACTAGCATGAACACATATACTGCATACTGCATCGGACCAGGGTCTGGAACTCATAACACAAACATGCTTGAATCACAAAAACATCAAGCACACTACTACTGCATCAGACCGAAGTTCGGAAATTCTGCTAACTAAATGGGTCGGCATTGTGGTCGTAGACCCGTTCCTACTTGAAGTAAAACTCACCTTGTAATGCTGGCTTCTGAGATGCTAACTCTAAAAGTGGCTGACTGCTGCTCCGGATACAAATCCCAAAAACACTAGATCAGTTACTTGTAAATACCCTCAGGGTAAGATGACTATTTTACCCCTAGTCAAAGTCAACTCCTTGGTCAAAGTCAACTTCGAGTTGACCGGACTTACCGAGTCAGGGCACAGACTCGCCGAGGCCCTCCTTTACTAACTCTGAATTTAACTCATCGAGTCCCTTTCCCACTCACTAATTCACCTTGAACTCACAAATCCAAGAAAGACAGGGGACTCGCGACTCGACTCGTCAAGTCCAAATGTGCAGATTCTAAACAGTTGATTCTAACCAATCTAGAGCATCTAACTCATACATCTGAGCTCCTAGGGCCATCTGAACACGTAAAGTTGCTAACTTTACGTATAACTAAGAAGGAATGAAGCTATTTCACTCAAACACTACTTTACTCAGGAAAACTCATCCGACTCGCCGAGTTGTTCAAACAACTCGTCGAGTCTAAGGCAATATTCATCGGACTCGCTGAGTTGCACATCCAACTCGTTGAGTCCACGCCTATCTTCATATGACTCGTCGAGTCAACCTTGCGACTCACCGAGTCCATTCAGTTCTTTTTCCATACAGACCTGATTTGAGGCATGCAGCGGCTCCAAATCACTGATCCAAGCTTCTAGGGCATGCTTATCACGTAAAGTTGCAAACTTTACGTGCATGCATGGCTTTAAAGGCTTCAAATGCTAACCCTAAGCTCTTAATGGGGTTCCAAGCTCAAGAGGGACCTCAATCACGACAATAACAGAGACTTTACACTTCTAGAATGCAATGAGGGTCCAGATATGAAGTTTCCCTCCAAAGGAGAGTCCATATCTCAAGTTTGAATCATAAAAGGCTCCAAAGAAGGCATAACAAGCATAAAGGAGGTTTTAATGGAGGAATGCACAAGGTCATAACTTCATTACCTGAATGAGAAATAGATCGAAGCTAACTCCTGGATCTCCTTTCTCATCTATAGACCATCTTTCCTTCTTTATCTTCCCAAATCCTCCAAGCTAGCACAAACCCACTCAAACTCAACAATGGGGCTAGGATTTATACGGGAAATGTTCTGAGAGTGATTGAGGCGAGGTTGGGGGTGTATAAGTGCGTTTAAATAGGGTGCAAACCCTTAAAATTAGGGCTTCATCCTGATAGACGGACTTGCCGAGTCCCAACGTATGGAGTCGTTGAGTAGCCAACTCAAATCGCGTGATCAACCCGTCCCTACTCGACGAATCGGGCTACAGACTTGTCTAGTACCCCTCAAGAAATGAAAATACATTATTTAAATTACATACCAGAAATGGGGCATTACAAGTCAAGTTGGAAGCTTTTTGGTACATTAGGCCCAATAAGGAAATCCTAGTCCATATGGACTTAAACCGAGATTTACTTTAGGGTTTGTAAGCCTTGTTGACTATTTGAATGTTTGTGTAGAGTGTTTGATGAAATTTTGTTATCATTGATTAAGCATCATACATGTTTTTCAGTTTTAGTCACATTGTTGTTCTTCGATAAGTGCTTTCAATGCATCAGAATTCCTAGTTGTGACAACTATCTATCTTTCTTTATGTTTTTCCATGGAGGAAATGAACCTAGGATGCCATTTTAGAAGCCATTTAACGAAAAGAAGCCTTGGGTGCGTTGCATGAATGTCAAGATTTGACCTTTATGTGATTATTGGATATGGGGAAGTCAGATCTATAGGTTAGAGAAGCAGATTTGACCTCAGAAGGTCGTTTGGGTGTTGTCATGGAAGAGACTCGCGGAGTCCATATGGGGACTCGACGAGTCGAGTCGGGTTGCCCCGCGACTCCTGACCAGTGGTACCCCGTCGAGTGAAGGGTTAACTCGACGAGCCAAGTAAGGATCTATGAAGATTCATGTAACGCCCCATTCTCGGTATGTATTTATATAAGTTTTTCCATTTTTGAGGAGAACTCGGCAAGTCCGTTGCCCGACTCGCCGAGTAGAGACAGGATGAGTGCGTGCATTTAACCGGCTACTCGGCAAGTCCATACGTTGGACTCGGCGAGTTTGCATGTCTGGATGAAACCCTAATTTCAGGGTTTTGGACCTATTTAAACTCCCTTATGCGACTTAACTCGTCCCTTTTCACCCCAGAGCATTTGCTAACAAAACCCTAGTCGTTCTTAGTGAGTGTGTGTGTGTTTATTGCTTGTAAAGGCATCTTTGGAGTAAGAAGGAGAAGGTGGAAGTTGGAGAGTCCAAGAAAGAGGAAGTAGATCCGGAATATAAACTCTATTGGTCATCATTTCTGGTATTAAATTCTATACCTTGGCTTTTGATCATATAGATCTATGTTGTCCCTAATTTGTGGGTTCTAAGCTCTAAAACCCCAAATTCTCTATGATTAGGCCTTAAGGCCAGGTTATACTTTAGATCTGGACACTCATGGCATGCTAGAAGTATAAAGTTTTGGTTGTGATTGTCATTGAAGTCCCTATTGAGCCTAGAACCCCATTAAGAGCTTATTTTGGTCATATGAAGCCTTTAAAGGCATGCATGCACGTAAAGTTAGCAACTTTACGTGAAAAGCGTGCCCTAGAAGTTCAGATCCATGATTGGAATCAGCTGCATGGCTCAGATCGGAGCAGTATGGAAAAAGGACTGAAAGAACTCGACGAGTCCCCAGGCTAACTCGGCGAGTTGTACGAAGATAGCCGTTGACTCGGCAAGTTGGAAGAACAACTCGGTGAGTCTGATGAAGTTTGCCTTAGAACTCGACGAGTTGCATGAGCAACTCGGCGAGTTGGATGAGTTTTCCCGTATAAAGTGTGTCAAAGAGAAATGGCTTCATTCCTTCGTAGTTACATGTAAAGTTAGCAACTTTACATGTTCAAATGGGTCCAAGAATTCAGATCTACGAGTTAGGAACCATAGATCGGATTCAAAAGCAGTATATGGAGTCTGCACGGTAGAACTCAGTGAGTAGTTCTTTAGACTCGGCGAGTAGTTCGTCACACTCGGCGAGTAGTTCTTTGGACTCGGCGAGTCGAGTCGCGAGTCCCCGTCTTTCTTTGAGTCAAGAGTTCGGAGTGAATCAGTGAGTGAAAGGGGGACTTGGTGAGTAAAAATTAGAGTCAGTAAAGGAATGACTCGGCGAATCTGCGCCCTGACTCGGCAAGTCCGGTCAATTGGAAGTTGACTTTGACCAGGAGGTTGACTTTGACCAGGGGTAAAATAGTCATTTTACTCTCAGTACAGTTATCAGTAATTAATTGAGTGTATTTATGGAAATTGTAGCCGGGGAGGTACCGGAGCAGCAGCAGTCAGTTTCCAGAGCAGTTCATTTAGCAGCCAGTGCACGAGGTGAGTTTCCTTCCAGTAGGAACGGGTCTATGGCCATAATGCCGGCCCGATTAGTTA
This sequence comes from Lactuca sativa, assembly GCF_002870075.4. Lineage (NCBI taxonomy): Eukaryota > Viridiplantae > Streptophyta > Magnoliopsida > Asterales > Asteraceae > Lactuca > Lactuca sativa. The sequence continues at coordinate 94,688,041 of NC_056629.2, forward strand.
GCAGTAGTTCCAGGCTTCGGTCCGATGTGGCAGTTAGTGTGTTTGATGCCTTCGTGGCTCAGACAAGATTTATGTGTTATGTGTTCCGGGTTACGACTTGATGCACTATGCAGTAAATGTGTTCATGCTGGTTGGTATGTTTATGTGCTAGTTGATATGTGTTTATGCTATGCTATGCTCAGTTAGTTCCGGACTTCGGTCCGATGCAGTCAGTTCCGGACTTCGATCCGATGCAGCCAGTTCCGGACTTCGGTCCGATGCAGGGGACGAGGTCCCAGTCAGTTCCGGACTTCGGTCCGATGCAGCTTCCGGACTTCGGTCTGATGCAATGGGCGAGGCCCAGTATGTGATTTATATGTATTGTATGGTATGTGGTAGTTTGGGGGAGCTCACTAAGCTTCGTGCTTACAGTTTTAGTTTTGGTTTCTTGTACTTCCGCAAGAAAAGGGAAGAGCTCGTATTGATAGCATCGCACACACCACAACTACGACAATTTCTTTTCTTGGGAGTTTGATTGGATATTTTCACATGTTTGATACAGTTTGATAAGATACACTTTATGATGTTTTGAGATTTATGACATATGTTTATCAGTATGGTATTCAGTATCATAATTCTAATATTATATAAAAAAAAAATTCGGTCGTGTTTTTGGGACGTTACAAGTTGGTATCAGTGCCTTGGTTTGAGGGATTCGATACACTCTCGGGTGCATCTGAACTCAAACTAAGGAAAATGGAAAAGGTTTTTCAAAAGAAAAGCATTTTGTTAAGAACTTAGAAAGAAAAGAGTTTTGATAAAGAGAAAAGGGTGTGGTGCATGCGATCATCCGAGCTCAAGTAAGTACTCCCAAATTACCCATACAAGTTTATATTATGATTAATTGTTTCAGTAGAACAGTATGCTAGTATAGGACTAAGGATCTGGGAGGATGCCTTATGTGCCTGCTTTGTGTATTCCAGCTTTATGAGAATTGCATGTTAGCATCAAGTAGACAGCAGTAGGATAGCCTGTTTAGGTTATGCCTTATAGCACGAGCTTAGCATTGTATGCTTGTACAGTTCCTCATCGCGAGGATAAAATTGTTTGAGTAGTTTCCGTGTCCGAATGCTACTTGCTTTGTGCTTTGTGGGATTCTGAGTGATGGGAGTTAGCCGTTAGGTGAATGTGTCATAGCACATGAGAACAGGGTTGAATAATCTCAGAGTGTTGGATTTGGCCCTGCTGTGCAACTCTTGTTTGAGTCTAACCGTTGTGGGGACGAGTCCTGTACTCGAAGGATTATCTGAGCCTCACCACATGTGATGGTATTCATGTAGTGACTAATTAGCATCACAAGGAGGCCTTTAGCAGCTGAGGACCGATAAGGGTTGAGCCAGATATTTCCCTAGGACAAGCCTAGGATGAGTGTAGTAGAGATCAGCAGCAGTAGTAGTGGTCGGGTGGAGTCGAGGCAGTCCTTGAGGAAAGTACGGATAGATGTGGACGGTAGTAGGGGCCTATACTACTGGACGTAGAGGATCTGTACTCGAATCAAGGAAGGCTGAGATGAGACCGGAGGGTCTGTAGTAGTAGTGATCCCTTGAGATATATCAGTGTTTCTGACATTTATCGTAATGTGTTTTCAGAATGGTGGTTCTACGCTCTAGACCAGCAGGCGGCAGTTCAGGTGCCGAAGAAGGATCGGGATCAGGTTCAAGAGCTGAACAGTTGGATGAGCAGACTAGAGAGTTCTTCACTTCAGAAGTCACTCGTATCATTCTTGAGCAGACTCCAGTGATCTTTGGTTCGATCAAGGAGGGTATACTAGAGTTGATGGAGGAGAAGCTAGGCACCTTTCATGCTGAAGTGGCGACCATGATGGGTTCGCTCACGCTTACTTTTAGGGAGTTCTGGGCATGTGGAGCTCCAGACTACCATGGGGCGCGAGACCCCATAGCGAGTACTAGATGGTTGGCGGACGTGGCCAATGCTTTCCGCTCGAGCAGGTGTCCCGAGGGGGACAAGGTCAGATTGGCGTCCTGTCTTTTGAAGGACAGGACACGGGATTGGTGGGAGGAGGTTGGTCATGCCATCGGGAATGACGCGGCTTTGGACGCCATGACTTGGGCATACTTTTCTACCAGATTCAGAGCCGATTTTGCACCGGTTATTGAGGTGCAACAGTTAGCACGTGAGTTTCAGGATTTGACCCAGACCACAGAGATAGTGGCGGAAATTACCGCCAAGTTCAGGGAAAGGGCACTTCTCGTTCCTCAGTACGCAGCTGATGAGGAAATGAAGAAGGCCCGTTATCATGAGATGCTGCGGAGTGATATCCGCCAGTTTGTGAGCCGGTCTAGCTGTAAAACGCTGGATGACATGATTGCTAGAGCTCGGGAACGAGAGATTGACCTTGAGTTGGAGAGGAAGAGGAAGCCGGAGGTGGCTTCGGTTCCAGGGGGTTCGGACAAAAAGCCCAAAGTTTCTGATCATAGATATAGGAGTCAGCAAAGCCACAGTCGATGTGGCAAGTGTTGGAGATTGCATGACGGGGTGTGCAAGGCAGGGAGCTCCGGCTGCTTTAAATGCGGCCGCACTGGGCATATGAGCAGAGATTGTACGGCCACTACCACCGCCATTGCAATGTCAGATTTGATTTGCTTTCAGTGCAACCAGAGGGGACATAAAAAGTCCCACTGTCCGAGTTTAGCGGCCGCAGGGAAGGTGTCAGCACCTGCCCCTACTACTTTGAGGATTACAGATGGCCGTCAGGGCCGAGCTGAGACGCCAGTGGCAAAGAGTAGGGCTTTCCAGCTGACAGCAGAGGAGGCAAAGGCATCTCCCGATGTGGTGACGGGTATGTGATTCTCTTTTATCTCTGCATGTTTTTATCGTTTATTTTCTTATGGGTGTATGTTTTGTATAGGGTCGTTCTCAGTGAACGGCATTTCAGCTACAGTGTTGTTTGATTCGGGGGCTACCCGGTCATTTGACTCTCTTGCACTTAGCAAGAGGTTTAGCAGAGCTCCAGGGGAGCTAGATTGTCCACTTGAGGTCGAGATAGCAGTTGATAGGATCGTTAGGGTTGCAAGGGTACACAAAGGGTGTTCTCTGCAGTTATTCGACGAGCAGTTTCCAGTGGATTTGGTCCCTATTCCCCTACGAGGGAATAAGGTCATCGTAGGCATGGATTGGTTGAGCCCTAATAGGGCGGTGATAGATTGTGAGCTACAATTAGTGAGGGTTCGCACTCCCAGTGGGGGAGAGTTAGTAATCCAGGGCGAGAGGCCACAATGCGGACAAGTTCTGTGCTCAACGGCGAGAGCGAGGCTCTATTTTCAGCAGGGTTGCACCGGCTATCTAGCGTATGTCTTGGATGCCTGGGAGAAGGGCAAGACGACAGTTGACGATGTTCCGGTGGTGCGAGACTATCCGGATGTATTTCCAGAGGATTTGCCGGGAATACCTCCTGAGAGGCAGGTCGAGTTTGGGATCGACCTAATTCCTGGTGCGGCTCCGATAGCGAAGGCACCATATCGGTTGGCACCGTCAGAGATGCAGGAGTTGTCTATACAGTTGCAAGAGCTATTAGACAAAGGTTTTATCAGGCTGAGCAGTTCAACCTGGGGTGCACCGATTTTGTTTGTGAAGAAAAAGGACGGGTTGCACCGTATGTGTATAGATTATCGGGAGCTGAATAAGGTAATGGTGAAGAACCGTTACCCACTTCCGAGGATAGATGATTTGTTTGATCAGCTTCAGGGGCCATCTTGGTTCTCCAAGATCGATTTACGCTCCGGATATCACCAGATGAGGGTCAGAGGCGAGGATGTACAGAAGACTGCTTTTAGGACCAGGTATGGTCATTATGAGTTTGTGGTGATGTCGTTCGGGCTCACCAACGCTCCAGTCGCGTTCATGGATCTCATGAATCGCGTATGCAGGCCGATGCTGGATCGGTATGTGATAGTATTCATAGATGAAATCTTGGTGTATTCCAAGACTCAGGGGCAGCATGAGGAACACCTGAGGGAGGTGCTAGAAGTTTTGAGGAGGGAGAGGCTTTTTGCGAAATTCTCCAAGTGCGAGTTCTGGTTGCGTGAGGTGCAGTTCCTCGGTCACCTCGTCAACTAGAAGGGTATTTTGGTAGATTCGGCCAAGATAGAGGCCGTAATGCAGTGGGAGGTCCCGAAATCTCCATCCGAGATTCGGAGCTTCCTAGGCTTGGCGGGGTATTACAGGAGATTCATACAGGATTTTTCCAAGGTAGCAGTACCGCTCACTCGACTGACCAAGAAGTCGGTGACGTTTCGTTGGGGGCCTTAGCAGCAGGTAGCGTTTGAGACCCTCAGGCAGAGATTGTGCGAGGCACCGATCCTTACCCTGCCAGAGGGAGTAGAGGATTTTGTAGTCTACTGTGATGCCTCGATCACAGGTATGGGAGCAATGCTGATGCAGAGAGGCCGTGTGATAGCTTACGCCTTGAGACAGTTGAAGCCCCATGAGGCTAACTATCCTATGCATGATTTGGAGTTGGGAGCAGTGGTGTTTGCTCTCAAGATTTGGAGACATTACCTCTATGGGGTCCGGTGTACCATTTACACGGATCACAAGAGCTTGAGGTACCTCATGGATCAGCCGAATCTGAACATGAGGCAGAGAAGGTGGCTAGACGTGTTGAAGGATTATGATTGTGAGATCCTTTATCACCCTCGGAAGGCCAACGTAGTGGCCGACGCCCTGAGCCGCAAGGTAGTTGCGGCCCCGATCAGAGACATTTGTTTGAGGATGACAGTGATTACTCCATTATTGGAGCAAATCAAGGAGGCACAGGTGGAGGGCCTCAAGGAGGAGAGGCAGAAGTGTGAGAGGATCGTGGGCCGAGTAGCTTCTTTTGACTATGATAGTAGAGGATTGTTAACCCTTCATGGGAGAGTTTGGGTGCCGTACTAGGGCGGAGTACGGCAAGTGTTGATGGATGAGGCTCATAAGTCTCGGTTTTCCATCCATCCATGGGCAACGAAGATGTATAGAGATCTTTGACCCGACTACTGGTAGCCCTGCATGAAGCGAGATGTTGCCTGGTACGTAGAAAGATGCCTGACCTGCAAGAAGGTCAAGGCAGAGCACCAGAGGCCTCACGGCAAGATGCAGCCGCTAGACATTCCAGTATGGAAATGGGAGGATATCACCATGGATTTCATCACTAAGCTTCCCAGGACAATGCGTGGGGTGGATTCCATATGGGTTGTAGTGGATTGGTTGACGAAGAGTGCTCATTTCATACCAATCCAGGAGAGTATATCGACCGAGAAGCTAGCCGATATTTACGTGAGAGAGGTGGTGGCATGGCACGGAGTGCCTGTTTCAGTGGTGTCAGACCGAGATGTCCGTTTTACCTCCAGATTCTGAAAGCAGTTTCACGACGAGATGGGTACTCGTCTCCATTTCAGCACCGCCTTCCATCCTCAAACGGACGGGTAGAGCGAGAGGACGATTCAGACTCTCGAAGACATGCTGCAGGCATGTGTTCTACACTTAGTGGAAGTTGGGATACGTATCTTCCGTTAGCAGAATTTTCGTATAACAACAGTTACCATGCGAGTATTGATCGGCCTCCCTTCGAGATCCTCTATGGGAGGAAGTGCAGGACCCCAATTTGTTGGGGCGAGGTCGGTCAGCAAGTCATTGGGAGAACCGAAGTGGTGCTCAAGATGACAAAGTTGATCCAGTAGGTTCGTAGCAGGCTGCAGACTGCGTAGAGTCGGCAGAAGAGTTACGCCGATAGGAGGCGTTCAGACTTGGAGTTTCAGGTGGGCGATATAGTCCTCCTGAAGGTGTCACCCTGGAAGGGTGTTATCAGGTTTCGGAAGAGGGGCAAGCTGGGCCCCAGGTTCATCGGTCCTTTTAGGGTTTTGGCCCAGGTGGGTCGAGTTGCTTATCGGTTGGATCTTCCGGCAGAGCTCAACCAGATCCACAACACTTTCCATGTTTCTCAGTTGAGGAAGTGCTTGGTGGACGAGACAATAGTAGTTCCCTTGGAGGATACTCAGGTTGATAGCATCCTGAATTACATTGAGAGACCAGTTGCGATTTTGGACCGGAAGAAAAAGACCTTGAGGAACAAGGTGGTTCCGTTGGTGAAGGTGCAGTGGCAGCACCAGAAGGGGTCTGAGTGGACATGGGAGGCAGAAGAAGAGATGAGCAAGCACTATCCAGAGTTGATCCAAGATTTAGCAGCAGTGGACTTCGAGGACGAAGTCTGAGACAAGTGGGGGAGAGTTGTAACGCGTCATTCCTGGTATGTATTTATATAAGTTTTTCCATTTTTGAGGAGAACTCGGCGAGTCCGTTGCCCGACTCGCCAAGTAGAGACGGGATGAGTGCGCGCATTTAGCTGGCTACTCGGCGAGTCCATACGCTGGACTCGGCGAGTTTGCCTGTCTGGATGAAACCCTAATTTGAGGGTTTTGGACCTATTTAAACTCCCTTATGCGCCCTAAGTCGTCCCTTTTCACCCCAGAGCATCTGCTAACAAAACCCTATCCGTTCTTAGTGAATGCGTGTGTGTTTATTGCTTGTGAAGGCATCTTTGGAGTAAGAAGGAGAAGGTGGAAGTTGGAGAGTCCAAGAAAGAGGAAGTAGATCTGGAATATACACTCTATTGGTCATATTTTCTGGTATTAAATTCTATACCGTGGCTTTTGATCATATAGATCTATGTTGTCCCTAATTTGTGGGTTCTAAGCTCTAAAACCCCAAATTTTCTATGATTAGGCCTTAAGGTCGGGTTATACTTCAGATCTGGACACTCATGGCATGCTAGAAGCATAAAGTTTTGGTTGTGATTGTCATTGAAGTCCCTATTGAGCCTAGAACCCCATTAAGAGCTTATTTTGGTCATATGAAGCCTTTAAAGGCATGCATGCACGTAAAGTTAGCAACTTTACGTGAAAAGCATGCCCTAGAAGTTCAGATCCATGATAGGAATCAGTTGCATGGCTCAGGTCGGAGCTGTATGGAAAAAGGACTGAAAGAACTCGGCAAGTCCCCAGGCTGACTCGGCGAGTTGTATGAAGATAGCCATTGACTCGGTGAGTTGGAAGAACAACTCGGCGAGTCTGATGAAGTTTGCCTTAGAACTCGACGAATTGCATGAGAAACTCGGCGAGTTGGATGAGTTTTCCCGTATAAAGTGTGTCAAAGATCAATGCCTTCATTCCTTTGTAGTTACACATAAAGTTAGCAACTTTACGTGTTCAAATGGGTCCAAGAATTCAGATCTACGAGTTGGAAACCATAGAGCGGATTCAAAAGCAGTATATGGAGTCTGCACGGTAGAACTCGGCGAGTAGTTCGTCAGACTCGGCGAGTAGTTCTTTGGACTCGGTGAGTCGAGTCGCGAGTCCCCGTTTTTCTTTGAGTCGAGAGTTCGGACTGAATCAGTAAGTGAAAGAGGGACTCTGTGAGTATAAATTAAAGTCAGTAAAGGAAGGACTCGGCGAGTCTGCGCCCTGCAGGGCGAGTCCGGTCAAATGGAAGTTGACTTTGACCATGAGGTTGACTTTGACCAGGGGTAAAATAGTCATTTTACCCTCAGTACAGTTATCAGTAATTAATTGAGTGTATTTATGGAAATTGTAGCAGGGCAGGTACCAGAGCAGCAGTAGTCAGTTTCCAAAGCAGTTCATTTTGCAGCCAATGTACGAGGTGAGTTTCCTTCCAATAGGAACAGGTCTACGACCACAATGTTGGCCCGATTAGTTAGCAGTAGTTCCGGGCTTCGATCCAATGTAGCAGTTAGTGTGTTTGATGCCTTCATGGTTCAGACAGGATTTATGTGATATGTGTTCCGGGTTACGGCCTGATGTAGTATGCAGTATATGTGTTCATGCTGGTTGGTATGTTTATGTGCTAGTTGATATGTGTTTATGCTATGCTATGCTCAGTTAGTTCCGGATTTCGGTCTGATGCAGTTAGTTCCGGACTTCGGTCTGATGCATTCAGTTCCGGACTTCCGTCTGATGGAGCCAGTTCCGGACTTCGGTCCGATGCAGGGGACGAAGTCCCAGTCAGTTCTGGATTTCGGTCCGATGCAGCTTCCGAACTTCGGTCCGATGCAGTGGGCGAGGCCCAGTATGTGATTTATATGTATTGTATGGTATGTGGTAGTTTGGGGGAGCTCACTAAGCTTCTTGCTTACAGTTTCAGTTTTGGTTTCAGGTACTTCCGCAAGAAAAGGGAAGAGCTCGGATTGATAACATCACACACGCCACAGCTTCGACAGTTTCTTTTCCTGGGAGTTTGATTGGATATTTTCACATGTTTGATACATTTTGATAAGATACACTTTATTATGTTTTGAGATTTATGTCATATGTTTATCAGTATGGTATTAAGTGTCATAATTCTAATATTATATAAAAAAAATTTGGGACGTGTTTTTGGGACGTTACAATTCAGGGGACGCTTGGACTCGCCGAGTCACACGAGTGCACTCGACGAGTCTGGTCAAAGTTTTACCATTCACTTGAGTTGACTTGAGTTGACCTTAGGGTTCTGGTCAACTGATTCTAGAAGAGAGGTCAGGAAGGGGTAGGATGGTCTTCTACCCACTCCTTAGAACTGAGGACAAGAGTAAGTATTGATTAGGGATGTTATCTTGATGATAGGAGGAGGCTAGATCAGGTATTCGAGCACAGGAGGCTATCCGATATCGTACGAGGTGACTCTTCTCACTATACGTTACCTAGAGTGGTAGATATGTGTGACCGGAAGGTCTTATGTGCTATGAAGAGTATGTGATATATGTTGATAGATGATATGTGATATGTATGTGTTATATTATGTTATGAGAAGTATGTTATGGACCGGAAGGTCATCATGTTATGGACCGGAAGCTCAACAGTATATGGACCGGAAGGTCAAAAGGGTATGGACCGGAAGGTCATTATGGGTAGGACTGGAAGGTCTACCAGGATTGGGACGGAAGTCCCCTGAGACACATGGGCCGGAAGGTCCCATAGAGCTATGGCCTTTAGTGGTGTATGTGTGTATATGGTATTTTGGGGAACTCACTAAACATTTATGCTTACCGTTTTATGTGATATGTGTTTCAGGTGCTAGTGAGGATCGTGGAAAGGCGCCGACATGATCCGTACACACTGAGGGGATTTATGTATTTGAGATCTTGGGATTTGTTTATTTATGATAACATGTGATACAAAAGATTTTTATGATATTTTAGGAATGGAAGTATGTTTTAAAAATGAAAATTTGTTTTGAAAATTTACGTTGTTACAAGCTAAGGACATAAGAAACTTCGACACCTTACAATTATTTCGACCCCAACAAATACCATCTATTTGCATACTAAAGAGAATCCCTAATCTGAAATCGAAAGCAGAAGCACATGTAGTGGTGTTTTTGCCGAAAAAATATGCAATGGCGGTGGCCTCGCCGAAGTAGCATTAACAACGGCTTTTTGTGGATTTCCTGATCACAAAAAAAATTTTAGAGTGGACACACTTCAGAGGAGAAAACCGATAGGAGAGACGATAAAATAACTTACCGTCGGTGGTTTTGTGGTCGAAGGGTCGTCGGAAACACAACTAATCGTCGATAAACGCCCCAAATAGCCAATTTAAACACCACGGTGGTGTTCCTGTCGGTCGGAGGTGGTAATCGGTTGGTAAAGGGCCTTAAGCTTTCCAAAGGATGGAGTGAAGTCGTAATCACCGGAGACGAGAAGTGGGAGTGTTAGTCTGTTAGCGAGAAATCATAACGTTGACAGGGGGTTGAAATCAATGTAAGCTATTACCGACAACGGTAATAGCGACGAAACAAAAAATTAAATGGAGGGAAGGATTTTTGGTCAACATTTTTAGGGTATTAGTAGTGACAGAGTCGCCTGTAATAATTTTGTATGATGCGCATATTTAACCATTGGATTAGAGTTAAGATCGACGACTTTGGACATTTGACATGGATCCAGGTTTTTCTATTAATATTGTGACTGTATTAACGGCGACAAAGACATTACCGATGACATATCAAAAATGACGTCGATAATGCCTTTGTCGCCGCTAATACGGTCGGGAGAATTTCTTGTTGTGTAATGGTCTCATAAAAAAAATCCACAATATAAAGTTTACATGAAAGCTTTATATATTATTATTAATATGTCTTTTTTAAGTTTAAGATATTCAATCAAATAAATATATATTAATCATGTTTATATATATATATATATATATATATATATATATATATATATATATATATATATATATATATATATAAGAGTTCATTTGAGACGAACATAATTTTATGAGACTGTAAGACTAAATTTTTTAGTGAAACATTCTATTATTCTATTATTCGTAAAAATAAAACATGCACTACATTCTAGCATTATATCTTTTAAAAAATTTCAATGTAAAATATGTTAAAATTATTGGCTTAAAATATTAAAATATTACACATATTTAATTTTCTAAAAAATAGAATATTAAAATATTTTACTAGAAAAAAATGGTTTCAGTCTCACAAAATTAGATCGTCTCACAAGAACCCTATATATATATATATATATATATATATATATATATATATATATATATATATATATATATATATATATATATATATATATATATATATAGAGGAGGGTTCAATTGAGAAATAAAAAAAGGTGAGAATGGGGGAATTATTCTCAGCCACTCATTTATTCTTGCCGCAAAAGCATCCGTCATACCAACAGAAATGGGAAGGAAAGGAATAGACATGTGTTTTCCAATGAAACATGTTTCCTTAAATTATGCTAATCATTACTTTAATATATACAAAAACATAGTTTTTTTGTTTTTTTTTTTAATTTTTAAGAAACTATTTTTATCGAAAAATGATTTTAAATATATCAAAATTCATGATTTTTTATTCTCTACAAATAGACATTCATATTGATATAGTTTTAAAATAAAATAAAAAAATTATTTTTTTTTATATTTTCATCTATCGTTATTTATAAGTGAGTAAAAATGAATCAGGTTTTTACTATAGTACATTCGTTATTCAGTTATGAATAAAAACTATGATTAATTTTATTTATTATTATTTTAAAATTTAACTATCATTCATATATGAATATAACATATAATAAACATAGGATATTCATATTTGTTGGGTCAAAAATATGGTTTATACTTTCCTTTTCTAGGAAAATATATTTTTCATGTAATGTTGTATGTGTTTGCGGTTTGTGTGTACGGCCGGACATGTGTGTACGGCCGCACACCCTATGTACGGCCGTACACAGGGTGTGTGGCTGTACACGTGTGTATGGCTGGAGGTCCATATATATATATATATATATATATATATATATATATATATATATATATATATATATATATATATATATATATATATATATATATATATATATATATATATGGGATGAGGAGTGCATGTGAGTGTGCGGCTAGAGGCTAGAGAAGAGAGAGAAAGTTAGAGAGAAGAGTGTGTGTGAGAGAATCTATGTATATGGAGCATCATTCTTATTGAATACATCATTGATTCATCATCATCTTCTTCTTCTTCTTCTCATTCTCTTCTATTTTGATCTGACATCATCCAATTGATCGGGATTCCACACTATCAATTGGATCTGATTGATACACAAGCAATTTTGGGGACTTACAAGTGGTATCAGAGATTGGTTGTATCAATAAATTTTTTCAGATCTAGAGCTTATTTGATCTTATTTTGAAAAGATAATAGCATTTTTGGATAGATCTCGGAAAATTAGGGGGGGGGGGGGGGGTTGCTTCTTTGCATTTTTCATAAAGACGAGTTTTTGATCGAGTTTTAGAGCAAAAAATGGTGAAAAGCGTCGTTTTTTTTTGCGAATCTGTTGAAGGTGTGCGGCCCGGTTGAAGGAGTGCTGCTGGTTGAAGGTGTGCGACTCGGAGTATACGGCTCGGTGTGTGCGGCTCGGAATCTGTTGAAGGTGTGCGGCCTGGTTGAAGGAGTGCTGCTGGTTGAAGGTGTGCGGCTCGGAGTATACGGCTCGGTGTGTGCGGCTCGGAGTATACAGCTCGGTGTGCGGCTCGGTCTCGCATCGCGTTCAGCAAGCTTCGCAACAGTCGTCGTAGCACAGCAGCTTCGCATTAAAAATATTGAAACGGATTGCGGGGTGCCGGAGATCGAACCCGGGACCTCTAGGTCATTGGCACAACGCTTTAGCAACTCAGCTAGCGGACACCTTGGTTCCCTCCTTCGAAATTTAATTCATATAGTCTCTCTCTCGGTTCCAAATTTCGAAAATTGACTCTTTTAGCCCAAAATTTCAATTTCTTTAAATTTTAAATTCCATTTTCAAACAAAAGTTTTAGTTTTTAATTTTTATTTTTTATTTTTTCCTTTTAACCTTAAAATTTTGACTTTGACTTTAAAATTTGACTTTCTCGTTTGACTTTTAATTTTTCAAGTTTGACTTTTGAGTTTGACTTTTAAGTTTGACTTTTAAGGTTGACTTTCTCGACTTTTAAGTCAAAGGGCAATTAAAAATAAAAAAAATTTAAAAAATATTAATAAATAATAAAAAAAATAAATGATTTCCACATCAATTCCGGTAAATAAAGTTTCATGTAATCCATCTTGTGAAACTACTATTAAATTTCTCCAAGATCAAATTGATTTATTAAAAAGAGAAAATGAGGACCTCAAATACGAAGGCTATACTCTTAGGAAAGGACAGAAACCGTTAAAAGCTCAATTAGAAACCAAAATCAAGGATTTCCGGAAATTACAAGAAGATTATAGCAACAAGTGTGAGAATTATGATCACATTAAGAAAAAACTTGATGCTGTAACTGAAGAACTTGACGCTTTGAAAATAAAGTGTGGAAAAACAGATGTTACTTTCAAAAATTACACTGCGTCAAGTAAGACAGTCAAGTCCTTATATGAAAACCAATTAAAATTCAAAGAAAATCAAAACAAGGGTCTAGGGTATGATAGTGTTCCTCCAGCTTTCAATCATAACTACACATCCATCCCTATGACACAGGACGAAATCGACAGGGAGGCACATCTTCGATATGGCAAACCAGCTGGATTTGTGTCAGGAGGTATTCAAGTTGAAGATACTAATGCTTCTACTTTATGTGCAGGTAAAGTAGCAGAGGATGAGAACAAGGAGAACACCATTGAACAAACCAACATCTCCTTGAACTCTGAATCTGTTGCTTTGAACTCAACTGCTTCTGATCAACCTGCGGTTGAGAAATACAGGCCACCAATTCCAACGCAACAGAGTTCTTGTTGCAAGTGTGCATGTGGGAACAACAAGAGACAAGGCATGGACACGCCACCAGGGGCAGGAAGAAACAACTTCCCAGTGAAGAAAAAGTCTTGTTTTCACTATGGAACACCTAGACACATTGCCTGAAACTGTCCAAATCGTGCATACGTTCCCTACTATGCACAAGGGTGGCAGAACGCACCAAGAGGGAGATACCCCAAAAGAAACCCTTCGAGGCCACATTCATACAATAGCGACTGGAATGCTCAGAAGGCTAACAATCAAAGCCACAAGGCCAAGAATCAAAATCCCAAGGGCAAGAAGGGAATGTCGGCCAAGAAGCCAAATCCAAGAGATGCTCCCGTGAATCCAAATCCAAAGACATCTCAACGGCCAGATGCAAATTCAAAATTAAGTGTCGAGGCACCCATCAGCTCGAAAAAGAAATGGTTTAAACCCAACTACAAATGGGTACCGAAGGTGTAATCTCCCAAATCATCTAATGCTTCAAATATTTCTACATTTTCTGTTTATGATAAGCAGGACATGTCATGGGAGAGAGTACCATGCAAAGATGACAAAGGTCGACCCATTTTCAAAATGGACTGGGTTCCAAAGACCAACTGATCCCGCTCTGTGACGGAGCAACTATGGAGGCATATCATCAGACTTCGGTTTGTTGGTAGTGGCTGTTCCTAGCACTTGGTAGGGGACATCTCTCAACTGTACAACATTCAGACATTTGTTTGAGAGCATGTGTCCTTTGCGGGAAAGGAATAAAGGAAGAGATCACTCATAGGGTTTGTGCTTAATGACATGAAGAATTTTCGGATCTGTTATGAGATTAGGCGTGTTATTCTCAGACCTTCTGGATGCAAATTCAATCGGTGACTTACGGTTTGAGTTTTCTCTCTATACTCCTGAGTTTTTCTTAAGCTGATTCGCTTTAAAGACTAATTTTTGTTTTAGGATAGTTTAAATTTGCGCATTTTACTTTCGTTTTTCTCCTATGCACAAATTTAAGGGGAGAAATAAAAACAAAACAAAAATTATAAAATTTAAAAAAAATCCAAAAACATTAGAAAACCAGAAAAACAAAAAGAAATTATGTTGGTTATGGAATGTACTTGAGGGAGATGTTTTGGGAAGTGATATTATCAAGTGATAACAGGCAATCTAAGTCTGCGTAATGTACCCAAAGTTGAAGGGTCTATGCTCTGGTTTGATGCGTCGGTAGGCATGAAAGATTCTAAATGGACATGACTAGGCAGAGCTGAACTTAGGAAATCTATAGACCTGACAAATCTTGACCTAGTTAGATGCGTTTAGCCTAACAATACAATGCTTGGATAGGTTGAGCAGGGAGATATATATATATATATATATATATATATATATATATATATATATATATATATATATATATATATAAATCTACTCGTCACATTAAATGAACCCGTATCTGGAACCGTGGTTTAACTTTTCCTCGATGTGTGGATTCTGTCCTTAATTCCGGTATTGATGTGGCGACTGGTAAATTCCAATGAATTAGGTCTGTAGAAAATTATTTTCTTTCTTTCTTACTATTAGTCATATGTTGCCTCCTCTGCGTGATTGGAAGAGATCCGACCTGGACTGCAACATATCCAAATCTATTTCTCTACATATTATATCTATGAAATTCTTCTTATCTGTTAGCCATATGTTGTCTCCTTTGCGTGATTAACATTCCGACCTAGTACACAGCATATGCAACCTTCTACTTCTCTATCCCTCTAAAAACTATAAGTGATAATAATCTAAATCTATTTTCTCTCTTAATGATTGTCTGCTGACCCGATGTAAGGAGTACTCTGGAAGTCCTTGATTATTAGGGCATATCTGGAAGCGGGAAACATGTTCTAGTATAATTAAAATTGAACACTCAAAGATTATCTATAGATCTCGCTGCTCAATTTAGGTGGACAACAATATCCCTGGTCGTCATCAGCTGAATGGTCCTTAAGATACAGTATCTAGAAACTTAGGATCAGATATAATATCTAGAAACTTAGGATCACATTGTCTTGTCACTTATAGTATGTCCTAATTTTGTCACAATTTTTCGTATTTAAGTGGACAACAATACCGGCGATCGACCAGACAAAGACGTGAAAGATAGAAGGTACCGACAAGCGGATAAAGGCTGTCTAAAAACTTTGATCCCAAATCATTCTTAAAGTTAGATATCATTTTATTTTTGTTAAATTTGTTCATAGTTTTCCTCTATGCATAATTTTTTAAGTTTATTTTATTTTTTATTTTTTATTTTTTATTTTTTTTTGTCTTGAAAAGTTAAATTTTCTTTTAGTTTTTTTTTTGTTTTTGTCTTGAAAAGTAATTTCAGGCGTAGATGAGACTCGTGGAGACTATATTGAAGATTTTCTGAGCCGAAGCATTATCCATGAGCATCGAAGAATTTTCATTCAAAGGAGCAAGAAATGAAGATTATTCTTTCAACATACAATCTGTCAACCCCAAAAGCATGGTGAAGCTGTACTTGAAGATTATGTGACAGATTGCATTGAAGCTTCCTCAATCAATTTGCTGCTATCTATGAATCTGCTGAAGTGATCCAGAAGATTTGTTCTCTCTGAAGATTCTCAAGCTGAATGCGCTATCTTTCAAGAATCAGTACATCAAGCCTTCTCACCTAATGTGTGTTCAGAGTCAAATCTTGAAGAAAATCCCAACCGCTCGAGATGAAGTGATTCATGAAGATTCATCAAGTTCATCTTGAAGCTGTGAAGAAATCAAAGATTAAAGCTGAAGCCAAAACTCCCATTGAAGATTGACAAGAAAAGCCAGCTACTTTTTAAGGGGAGCTTATTAGGTCATTTAGAAAAGAAAGCTATAAACCAAGGGGGAGATTGTTGGGTCAAAAATATGGTTTATACTTTGCTTTTCTAGGAAAATATATTTTTTTATGTAATGTTGTATGTGTTTGCGGTTTGTGTGTACGGCCGTACATGTGTGTACGGCCGCACACCCTGTGTATGGCCGTACACAGGGTGTGCGGCTGTACACATGTGTATGGCTGGAGGTCCATATATATGGGATGAAGAGTGCATGTGAGTGTGAGGCTAGAGGATAGAGAAGAGATAGAAAGTTAGAGAGAAGAGTGTGTGTGTGTGAGAGAATCTATGTATATGGAGCATCATTCTTATTGAATACATCATAGATTCATCATCATCTTCTTCTCATTCTCTTCTATTTTGATCTGACATCATCCAATTGATCGGGATTCCGCACCATCAATTGGATCTGATTGATACACAAGCAATTTTGCGGACTTAAAATATTTAAATATTAGACGATGCATTCACTTATGAATATTACATAGTATATTCACTTGTGAATATTAGATGGTATATTCAGTTATGAATATTAGATAATATTTTCATATCTGAATATTACATAGTATTACATGGTATATCACATGTGAATATTACATAGTATATTCATTTGTAAATATTAGATGATATATTCACTTATGAATATTACACAGTATATTCACATATGAATATTACACAGTATATTCACATTTGAATATTACAATGTATTTTCACAAATATATATATAATTTTTATATGTTATTCACATATGAATAATATACAGACTTGCATATTTGTTTTTTTGTTTTAATAATCATATACTGAGAAAACATATTCATATATGAATATAACGTGGTGATTTAGTTTATGCATTTCATCAAACAGTTGGAATGCATACAATTTAACTTTTTTTAAAAATGTTAAAAACATGATATTTTGACTATTTAAATCTTACAAAAGAGTAGATTGATAGAGAATTATATGAAATTTTTCAAAAAAAAAAAATGATTTGATCTTTTTCTAACCTCAATTTTGAAATTTTATTTGATAATCGATGTTGAATGAATGATATGAAGTGGATTTTTGTTGATTATCGATGATATTTATCTAATAACGCTGAGAGTATAATTAATCATAGATGTTGAAGATCTGATCATATTCAAGCACAATTGAAGGTTGAATTAAAAGAACCAAAAACAAATTTTTGTTGTTAATTGTTGAATCGTGTTGATTATTGACGAAGATCGATGATTGATTAGCACTGGATGATGTTGATGATGGTGTAATTGAAGAAATCTGGATGATTGTTGAAAGTTGGAGAATAAATTTGGATGATGAACGATGAATGAGTTTGAACTGTAATCTAATTCTCTACAGATACGTATTTGAGATTGAAGTTTGTTATCATATTTACAAGTTTGCCACCGTGTCTTTTTATACTTAGATAAAATGAATGGCTGAGAATGATTCCCCAATTCTCAACCTTTTTTATATTTCTCAATTGAACCCACCTCTCTCTCTCTCTCTCTCTCTATATATATATATATATATATATATATATATATATATATATATATATATATATATATATACGGAAAATGACTTATATGAGTAACTATGTTTCAAAATCGTTTAAAAAATACCATTCAAGTTTGGTGTGTCTAAAAAACACCATCCAAGTAAAACATTTGTACAAAAAACACCAACGAAGTACATTCTTTGTTCAAATTTGACCTTTGGTAACCGGCTATTACCGGTAAAAAATAAGTAAAGGAAAAAAACAATAGGAAATGACTCAAAAAGGTAACTATGTTTCAAAATCGTTCAAAAAACACCATCCAAGTAAACTTTTTGTACAAAAAACACCAACAAACTATACGTTTTGTTCAAATAATACCCACCGGTAACTGGTTCTTACAGGTTAAATGATAACTTGGCTTAACTATTATGACATGGCATAATAATGATTGACAAAACAATAAATGATATATTCCTCCTTTAAAAACCAATTCAGGGTTTCTTCATGAACGAATGACTTCTTCTTCTCCTATGATTGCTCTTCTTCTTCTAAAGTGATGATCTTGAACTCAAGTCCAAAACCCTAACTCTTAATTTAAGGCAAAAATGGCTCCTTTACCCCTACATCAATGGGCCTCCCTCCCCTAAGGCCCAAATCCATAAAAAGCCCAAAAAGGCATCCAAGCCCAACTACGAGGCATCTAAGGCCTAATATGGCCCAAGAACCCCCAACATGGCCGTAAGCCCAAAAAATGACTTGTTACAATCAGGTGGGCCCGATGCCTAACTTAAACAAGTCTGTGTGATCCCAACATATGATGGGACTATGCACAGACTTGTTTAAGTTAGGCATTGGGCCCACCTGATTGTAGCAGGTCATTTTTTGGGCTTAAGGCCATGTTGGGGGTTCTTATGCCATATTAGGCCTTAGATGCCTTGTAGTTAGGCTTGGATGGCTTTTTGGGCTTTTATGGATTGGGCCTTAGGGGGATGGAGGCCCATTGAGGCAAGGGTAAAGGAGCCCTTTTTGCCTTAAGTTAAGAGTTAGGATTTTGGACTTGAGTTCAAGATCATCACTTTAGAAGAAGAAGAGCAATCATAGGAGAAGAATAAGTAATTCGTTCATGAAGAAACCCTAAATCGGTTTTTAATGGAGGAATATATCATTTATTGTTTTGTCAATCAATATTATGCCATTTCATAATAGTTAAGCCAAGTTATTATTTAACCTGTAAGAACCAGTTATCGGTGGGTATTATTTGAACAAAAAATATAGTTTGTTGGTGTTTTTTGTACAAAAAGTTTACTTGGATGGTGTTTTTTGAACATACCAAATTTGGATGGTGTTTTTTGAACGATTTTGAAACATAGTTATCTTTTTGAGTCATTTCCTATTTTTTTTCCTTTACTTATTTTTTACCGGTAATTGCTGGCTATCAAAGGTCAAATTTGAACAAAGAATGTACTTCGTTGGTGTTTTTTGTACAAATGCTTTACTTGGATGATATTTTTTGGACACACCAAACTTGAATGGTATATTTTGAACGATTTTGAAACATAGTTACCCATATAAGTCATTTTCCCATATATATATATATATATATATATATATATATATATATATATATATATATATATATATATATATATATATATATATATATATATATATATATAAAAGATTGTTATATTAAAAAAAAAAGATTATTATAGCTTATCATATTTTTTTGGTTGAAGATATTTTTATTAATATATAATATGTATTATTTGTTTTTTAATTTAAATCTCTAAAGTGGATGTGATTTGTTAATATTTTTTTTTATCGTGCAACGTGATTACATGGTCTAGTTTATCATAAGGACCACGTGTCGTTCTTTCCATAAAGCACATGTATTATTTTATGTAATGTTGTCTTTATTTTATTAGATTAACCAAGCAAAACTTTTGCTTTTTGTCGACTAATGAAAATGAAAAGAGATCCCCTATTTACGCTTGGCAACATCTATTCCAACAACAAGTTTATAATATTCAAAAGTATTATCAACTTCAATAATCATCTTCGCTGTAATTCTTTTTCTTCAAAGTGTGCTTGTAATTCAGCTTGTAAACCTACTTCTTCAATAATAATATTCGCTGCTACCGCTGATGGTATGGAAACTCAATCCTCCATGGAATCGTCAGTACAAACATGCCGTCACTTTGACTTTTGTGAGATTCTCTTAGCAACCGCTAACTTTGACGATGCATTAGTAATTGGGAAAGGGGGTTTTGGAAAAGTTTACAAAGGTAACATTATCAATGGATCAAGTGTTGCGGTTGCTGCCATCAAACGGTTAGATTTAGTGTCCTCTCAAGGGGCCTCAGAGTTCTGGGCAGAAGTTGAGATGCTTTCAAACTTGCGTCACTGTCACCTTGTATCTTTATTTGGCTATTGTAATTATGAAAAAGAGATGATTCTCATCTACGAATATATGCCCAATGGAACACTTGAAGACCACCTCCATAAGCTTGGTACCCCTCTTTCTTGGCTTCAACGACTCAAGATCTGCATAGGTGCTGCTCGTGGGTTAGACTATCTCCACACCGGTACAGGGATTGATTTGGGTGTTATACATCGTGATGTCAAGCCCTCAAATATTTTGTTACATGAAAGCTGGTCAGCAAAAATATCAGATTTTGGATTGTCGAAAATAGGGCCAACAAATCAGCCGTGTACTTATATAAACACACTTGTTAAAGGAACTTTTGGGTATTTCGATCCAAATTATTTCACAACCGGAAAGCTAACAAGGAAGTCCGATGTGTATGCTTTTGGTGTGGTACTGTTGGAAGTGCTGTGTCGGAAGCGTGCAGTTGATAATAGTCTTGATGTGGGCCTGGCAACATGGGCTCAAGATTCTATCAAAGAAGGAAATTTAAAACATATTATTGATTCTTCTATAAGGTGTCAGATATCCTCAAAATGTTTGAAGGAGTTTGTTAGAATTGTAGAGAGATGTTTGCTTAGTAATCCAAAGCGGCGTCCTACCATGGCTGAGGTTGTGGTTGGTCTTGAGTCTGTACTGAACTTACAAGAGAAAAGGAATAGTTTGTTGCAACCTGCTGGAAGAACCATATTTGGTCGAATGGTTGATAGGTTCCCCTCCTTGTCTAGCAGAGAGAACTCTGGTATTTTAAGCTCCTATTAAAGTCAGTATACAAAAATTTTAAATTGTGTGTATATATTTACACATACACAACAGTACTCATGCATTGAGGAGCATTGATGTTGAATCATTGTTTATGACTTTCATATCCATACCAAGATTATGCAAACTCAATATGTGAAGAGAGGCAGCATATTACCTAAATTAGTTAGACTTGAAGCTGGTTCATATTACACTTGCAGTAGCAATACATTCTTCTGGATGCTTATTAAATCCTGTAGGATATAGTTTATAATTACCTATACAGTTATGAATGCTAAATTTTTGTTAGCAGGAGTACTATTCTTATTAGTCATATCAGTTCCTAGTGGAAAAAGAATTTATTGGGTATTATATGACATAAATCAGAAGAACCACTACCGGATGGTGGTGGAACAAACTAAATATGATTGTTTTCATCTATTTCAGCCCATGGTGGTTCAGATCTATCAACTAACAACAAAGGGGACAATAGAAATGTTGGTGATACTGTGGTTGATAACGAAGATTTCACAATTCCTATGCCAAGTTTGAAAGTATTTAAGTTTGTTGATCTAAAAAAAGCTACAAGAAACTTCAGTCAACATTTTCTCTTGGGCAGGGGAGGTTTGGGAGAGGTGTTCTTAGGTTGGGTTGACAAGAACACATTGGCCCCTTCAAGAGAGGGTGTTGGAATTGCTGTTGCTGTTAAAAGGTACTCTGAAGATCTTCCAGAATGGGAGGTAAGTATCAATAAATATACATAAACTTACATCTATAATAAAGAGTTGATTAACTAGGTAAAGGCTTTTTAATTAGGGGAGATGTAGCTGCATATATGGTAGATTTATATATAAAAAAAAGTAATAGGACAATGAAAATGTTTTAATTCAGTTTGAATGGTTCCTTTCCTTCTCCACAAAAGTGGCTGGAGAAGACACAAATTTTCTCTTTTCTTGGTTTCTTTCAAAATCAATATGTTTCTGTTCAAAAAGTGGCTCGAGAACACATCCTTATTAACAATAGATGGAGAAAAACATGGCATTTGAACTTGAGAAAAGGAAAGTTATGTGGTGTTGTTGTTAAGAGGTGATATCAAGATATATGAAAATGTTGTTTTCTAAATCTATGTTTTATATTGTGAATACAACGGATGATTCTTGAAATAAAACAATGCTAGAGTTTTCTTATTAATGCTTTTGCTGAAAGTAATATACAATTTTGTGTGATTAGACGGTGGTGACTGGCTTGGGGGAGTTGTCTCATCCAAACATTGTTAGTGTCTTGGGATATTCCGATGATAAAAAACACCAATGCTTGCTTGTTTATGAGTATATACACAACCGAAATCTTGGGCGCTTCTTATTTCAAGGTAATATACGGGTCTCTCTCAACCTATTGTTAATTTGGGTTAACATTACCCAAAAGGTTGAATTGTTAACTAATGTGACATGAATAATTTTTCAGATGAACATGATTTTGTTGAACCACTTTCATGGGGAACACGACTTATGATAATGATAGGAGTAGCTCGTGGGCTTGCTTTTATGCATTCGTCAAAAAATCAAGTCATACACGGTCATGTTGAACCATCTAATATATATTTGGATCAGGTAGTCTTAAGCCACTTAAGATTTTTTTTGGTGATGGAACCACTTCCATGCTTTTTGTTTATGCCATTAAAGAGAAATATTTATTTTGAATACCTTATTCCAGAATTTTAATGCAAAACTAGGGGATTTTGTGTTGGCAAAATTTGGCCCAGAAATCCAGAAGTTGGACAGTATTACTACAGGAGTTATGTGTAGCTTAGGTTATTTCGACTCACAATATCTAAGCACAGGTAAATTACTGCATCCTAGTGATACTTGAATATGTGATATTGACAATAATTGTTTTTGGTTTATGTTTCAAAACAAACCGTTCTAGAAAAGCGTAGGAAGTTGCCTTTTTAGATAACTGTGGAAACTTAAGAACAATGGTTGGTTTTGAACAATTAGACCCATGTGGAGTGGTTCAAAAAGTTTATCTCTCTCTCTCTCTCATTTATATATATATATATATATATATATATATATATATATATATATATATATATATATATATATATATATATATATATATATTGTGATTAGAGATAATTAACTTTTAGTGTTTCAGGCCACTTGACTGTGAAGAGTGACATTTATAGCTTTGGAGTGGTGTTGTTGGAAACCTTAATAGGCCATCGAGCATGGAGTATAGAGTGGCCTATATCTGAGTTTAATTTAGTAGATAGAGACAAGGTAAAGAAAATAATTGATCCACATCTTAGGCATAATTATCCCCTAGAAGATGCTTTCAGTTGTGTTATGCTTGCATTAAGATGTGTTGCTATGGATCCCAAGGATAGGCCTTCAAGTGAGGAAGTTTTGCAAAGCTTAGAACAATTGCATGTTGTCAAAAGCTAATGCATAGAAGGTATGTAGTTATGCTTAGACTTGTGTACTAAATATGTTTTGTTTGTTGTTTCTTTGTTGCCTTGTTTCACATGATCTAATCTATTTAATGTTATACACTTAGTTTGGACATTTTCTTGATATCAATGAAAGGACGTGTCAAAGAAAACCCAGGTTCTTTTTTCTACTTCTACTTCTCCTATATTATACAACATTAGACGTCTTTTGTTCTCAACATCCGATCGGTTAATACATATGTGATTATAAAATTATATTTCGATCACAACCCCACTCAAGTCTCATGTGCTTCTTTTAAAATGATCAAAATGAACTTTATAAATTTGCTTAGAACAAAAAAATCATCATAGATGATTTGTATTTAATCTAAAAGGATATTCATATTTATGCATACACCATCTAAAATATGTGATAAAGCCAACACATTACTAAGAGTATCCACAATGCATTGAACTCTATAAAGTTCAATGGAGTGCCACATCATCATTCACTATTCCATACAACTCTATTCATTTTTATCCTATAATGCGTTAAACTCTACAAGTTCAATGGAACATATTAAAAAATATTTATTTAAAGATTTAATGACTTTCTTTTTTCCCATTGAACTGCAAATACATTGAATGCCAATGTGGCATTTCATAATGGTGGAGTTGTATCCATTGAATGACAAGTAGGCATGACAACTCATTCAACTCTTCCATTAAACTCATCATTATGGATGCTCTAACGTATACTCTCCCCACTTTCATGGTTTATGTCCGTGAGGCGTCTCTGCCTATGTATTGTTGAGAATTCAAGTGCAAATTTATGTACTTACTCTCCATTAGATATCTATATGGGAGAGGAAGAATCTGATGCAGACAACACCTTTTTTGAAGTAACCTTCTAGTGCTTCATCATAACTAGTTAACATATGAAAAATATTTTGACAAAAGTAAATAATCAACAAAATAACAAATATATAACAAACATAATTCAAAATATAAATACAAGAAGTAATTCACAAGAAAAACATACTTGAATGTGTTATACATAACATAATACAAACTCAAAATTGTTGAAGATTGAGGCCTGCAAGTAGTGTCCTAAGATCGAGATTTCAGGGTATGGATCTGTCTTGAGGATACAACAATCAATTCAAGAAACGATCAATCTGTCGAAAATTTATATGTTCTCTTTATCTTCAGAAAAATGAATTTGCCAGAGTTTTTGTGGTGTGATATGATTTCTGTAACACTCAACAAATAACTAAAACCAAGTATTTATAATTTTTTGATATTGACAGTTGGAAACTGTCAAATGCCGAAAGTAACTACCATAATACCTATAAATTTAGTAATTATGAATTTAATAAAAATAAAAATTAATTTTGTAGTTAAAACTATTTAATTAATCTGGAAGACCCTAAGAGCCCTAAGGCCTAAGGCCCATCTTTTGACCATTAACTATTCTTTTGATATTAGCCTAATTTAAGTCCAATTAAGCTAGTCTAACACCACATCCTGAGCCTATCAATCTTATCCCAACGCTTTATCTTATTGATAAATTAATGAGGCTTAGACTTATAAGGATAAACTTTTCCTTTCTTGCTTCCAATGTGGGGCAAGTCCCACAATGCAAATTATTAATCAAAGTTCCAACAGAAAAAACAAGGAGTCGCTTCAAAGGAATAAAAACTACAACATACTAAGAAATTTAATACAAGATAAACGAGTTGTACCTACTAATTTTTCATTAGTTAAATGTTACGTTTTTTGTTCTGTTTCTAGTTGCTATGGTTCTAGCTATTATGACCTGTTTTTCTATGTTTCCAACTACTCATTTTGCTTATGAGTTTGAATTCAACTCCAACAAATCTACCAGGGAAGTCATTCAGGAGAGGTAAAAGTTAGTCTCTATTGAAGTGGCATAATTATTAAGGACCTTGAAATTTTAGAGTTCTTGTGATAGCCTTTCGGTACATAGTGATATTATGACAATTGAAGTTAGGAGTAAGGGTAGGGTTCCCTCTGTTAAAATTAGTGTTAGTATTGTTCAACCAAGCATTTTTGTGGAATTTATGCCTGCCAAGGTGACAAGTCTTTTAAAATTGAAGGGCCAAAATTGTAACTTCAAATTTAAATGTCAAGTTTGTTTCGTGAAGAATGTCAAGAATTAAATTGGGAGAAAAGTTCAAACTAACTTTGGGTGAGAGATGTGAACATTTGGACTTCATTTTAGTTCTTTTGTCAAGCTATGCATGTTTATTTCAACTGAGACATCTATTGAAATAGAAGTGGCGAGAAATGAAGACAATGGAGAGTTTGATGTGAAACAAGTGAGACGCCTCTTCGATATAGAACTGGATAGCAGCTACAACTCTTTTAAGTGGGTTAACTTGATTCTTATCAAAGTTAATTGCTTTGTTTGGAGATTGATTAAAGACAGCATTCCCACTTTTGCCGATATTTCGAAGAGAGGAGCGAGTGTTTCTCCTGCAACATGGCCATTCTACAAGTTCTCAGATGAGGCTTTTGATCACGTTTTCTTTACCTATTTCAATGATTCAAAGCTATGGAGTTGGATAATTGGTTAGTCTTCCTCGTTGCAAGGTCTTCCTTCTTCCTATATTCAAGTGGAGTTGTAGAAGGCGAACATATGTGATAAAAATGTTATAAATCTGCATTTAACTCTCATTTATTCTATCCTCCGGATGATTTGGAAGGCTCAGAATGCTTTAGTGTACCAGAATGAGAGGAGAGTAGTGATGCTTATTGCGGATGACATTTTCATTACTACTTTTAATTAGGTTAAAAATAGATCCAAACATCGTCTTTTTGTTTGGTCGGTTTGGTGTTTGTCTCCTATTTCAAACTTATTTTTGTAATTTGGCTTGAGCTAATTTCTTAAGTCATTCTTGTTTCTAATGTGTTGCATGCTATTAAAAAGGCATGTTTATTTCAACGTAAGATGCATTCTTCTCTCTACGCATGTGTGTGTGTATGTGTATATATATATATATATATATATATATATATATATATATATATATATATATATATACTCTAATAAATAAAGGTTTTTTTTTTGCCACATGTCACACTCTCATTCAATTTGACAAATGTCATTTTGTGGTTATTTTGAATTAATTTCTTTTCCAAATGTCATTCTATGAGTTTTTCTATTTTAATAAATTCAACATAATACTTTAATGTAATAATTACAATAAGTATAGTAATAAATGAATATCAGTTTCATTAATGGACTTCCTTTTTTATTTTAAAATTCTAAAATTAAAGCTCATTATTTTAATTTATTTATTTATTTAAATTTAAAAGATAAAAAAATCAATTTAATAATTCATTATTTCTCTTATTTTTTTTTGTAAATCCAAAGTTCTTAAATATTTAGACATATATATATATATATATATATATATATATATATATATATATATATATATATATATATTAATTAACCGATGTAATACATGGGTCTTATACCTAGTGTGTGTGTGTGTGTGTGTGTGTATATATATATATATATAATCAACATGATTTGAAGGTTAAAAAATGATATCACATATAAAAACATATCACACGATAAATACCAGCACCCCAGTTCTCTGTATTTATCTTTTTATCGAAAAATCTGTAATACTACAAAATTATAGTGGATTGTGGCTCGGCTTCCTTCGCCCGTGATTTTTTGCGATTTATGTTGTCCACGTAAATCCTTATGTGTCCTTTCTTTGTCATTTTCATTCATATTTTATTGGTTGTTGATTACGGTTGATACTTTAATTATATTTCACATCGAAATAATATTATTCTAAATTACTTGGGTAGTTGGGATGTGTTTCACACACATATTACTACAATTGGTGTCAAATCTTCCAGCTTTTAATATTAGTTTAGTAGGATCATTTTATCAAGTCATTTGAATATGTTTAAGATGAAGTACGATATTTTTTGTTGGATTGAATTGTGGAAATTAAAGATGAAAGATGTTCTTATTCAGATGGATTTACACATGACGCTTTTGGGTTCCGAGAAGATGTCCATTTCATGGACGGTAGAAGATAAAGAGACGAAATGTTTAAAATCTCAATCCCAGATTCGCTAGCATTTGTCAAATGATGTTTTGCAGGATTTTTTTGAAAGAAACTTTAGCGGCTGCTTTATGGGTAAAGTTGGAGCAATTTTGATGACGAAGAGCCTACAAAACAAGTTGCATTTAAAGTAGTGGGTGTTAAATCATAAAATAATTAAATGATGTTATTTATTTGATCAAATATCCACATTCAAATAGTTAGTGAATAACTTAGATAATATGGATGTTCAGTATGAAGATAATGATTTGGCTTATTCTTGTTGTTGTCGTTCCCTGAATCCTATAACCATTTTCGTGTTACTATCATTTATAGTTGTGACACTCTTGTCTTAGATGAAGTTTTTACAACTTTGGATTCAAAAGTAAAGATGAAGCATATTACTGGTGGTAGTTCAATTGATGCAAAAGTCGAAGGTTTAAATTCCCGAGGAAGAACAACAGATAGGGGTAAATATCCTCATCTTCCAACAGGGCCAAATCCATGTCTAAAGGCAGGAAAACGTTTTGAAATTACTATCATAAGAAGGGACATATGACTAGTGAATGCTTCAAGTTGATGAATAAAAAGAAAGAAACAACAAATGGTAAACAAGCTCGCACTTAGAGTGAATAAATATTCAATTTTGATTGTACTTTTTCTTATGTGTCACAACAAAAGTTGGTTTTACACATTTGAAAAGGTTAACCAAGGGAATGTTCTGATGGTAACAATTCTACATGTCTAGTTGTTATACATGGATCCATCAGAATCCGTATGTTAGACAGGGTTATCCAAACCATCAGGAATGTTAGATATGTTCCTAACCGTAGAAGAAACTTGTTATCTCTCATCTCCTATGATAAAAAGGGATACATGTTTGCTGGTAATGGCAGAGTTCTCAAGGTGTTTAAAGATGGTTATGAAAAACTAAGAGCTAAGAGAAAAACCTCATACCTCTATTTTCTTGACTTGAAAACGATTCCAAGTGATGTTGTTGTTTTCTGATATCTCTTTTTAATCCAGACCAGTCCCATCTTTGGCACCTTCGACTCATCCGTATCAGTTTTCAAGTCATGTCTGAATTTAGTCGAAAAGGATTACTTGCTGATCGAAAGATTGTTGGTTTATAGTTATATGAAGACTGTGTATATGGCAAGGAAAAAAAGGTGAGATTTATGACTGGTATTTATATTACAGAAGGACCACTTTATTTTTACTCATATTTATAGGGACAAACTTGTGTTGCATCAAAAGGTGGAGTTTATATGCTCACTATCATTGATTATTTCTCTAGTAATGTGTGGTCTTTCTTCTTGAAACACAAAGGAGAAAAATTTTCTACCATCAGAAATTAGAAAGTACAAGTCAAAAAGAAATTAGGATCGGTGGTAAAGTATCTTCGCATGAATAATGGACTTGAGCTTTGCCCAAAAGAGTTTAATGCCTATTGTTTTAAGGGAGGCATCCTTTGATACCGCATAATAGTCCATACGCCTTAACAAAATCGTGTAGTGGAAATGATGAATCAGACCATCATAGAGAAGGTACGGTGTATGCTTTCTACTTCTATATTGCTGAAGTCCTTTTGGGGATACGTTGCCTTGACTGCTTGCTATCTTATTAACCGATCATCATCATGAGAAATTGTGAAGAAAACTCTGGTTGAGTTATGGTACAAGATACCTACCAATTATACAAATTTAAAACCTTTTGGATGTCCAGCTTATGGAAGATTTGACAACGAGAGGTTAGAACTGAGTGCAATCAGTTTTTTTATTAGTTACAATCTAGGTATTAAAGGGTACAAATTATGAAGCTTTGATTCAAAGAAAGTCATTATGTCACGAGATGTTACTTTTAATGAATTTGATATGATTCAAGAAGTTCTAGATTCTTCAAAACGTATAGATGCATCATCTGAGGCAAGTAAATAGAAAACTCAAATGGAGGTGGAGCTTATTATTTCACCTTCCACTTCTATTCAAAGTTTAGTAGAAAATCAAGAGTGTTCCTCAGTTGATGAGCCCATTATTGTTGAAGAGTCAACATCTTCACCATGACGTGCTAGTAATCTATGCACTGTAAGAGATCAAACAAAAAGTGAAGTTGCAGCTCTAAAGAGGTATGTTGAAGTTGATCTTGTTTCTTATGACTTTATTACTGCTGATGATATTGAGTCTAGATGGAGCATGTGACTTATAAAGAGGCTGTTAAGTCTAAAGACTCAAGTGATTGCATGATTGAAATGCATAGTGAGATGGAGTCCTTGCAAAGAAATGGTACTTAGGATTTAATACTTATTCCGAAAGGCAAAAGAACAATTGAATGCAAGTAGGTATATACATAGTTATCGATAGCGAATAGCGGTAAATAGCGATGGGCCACCTATACAAATATTAATATATATATATATATATATATATATATATATATATATATATATATATATATATATATATATTATGTAAGTATTATAGGTATTATAACCAATAAATAAGCAAACAAACCATTAAACCAGCTAAATAACTTAACCAAGTTAGTTTTTAAACATAAATAACAAAAGACAAGTCTAAAGTCTAAACTCAAAAACCCTAATCAAAGATCATCTAGATCTTCATAGACAGGCTCATCATCATCATCTTGAATAGGCGATGGCTCAAAATCTTTATAAGCAGCTACATCATTTTCTTCTTCACCCAAGTTATTGTCATCATCCTCATCTATTAAACATCTTCCTCTGGAGCTCGATGCAGACTTGTCAATAGCCCCCCTATTCCTGCTTGTTGTAGAATAAGGTGGCTCACATGCCCCAACAGCATCTGCAACTTGACCCCATGTTAAATTCTCACCCTCGAAGACCGGGGCATCTTCCTCCTCTTCTTCGCCTCCCATCAACCACTCAGTCGGATCTAGAACATTTCCATAATCTAATATAATTGGGTCAATCGTATCACGCATATTGTACCTCCTTCTTAAAGCCCGATTATACTTGATATAAACAAGGTCATTTAACTTTTGTTGCTCTAGCCGGTTTCTCATCTTAGAATGTAACTACATAAAAATAAGTTAAAAATTATAATTATACAATACAAAGTATATGTATACTTAAACTCACAAAAACCGAGTTACTTACATGTTCAAATACGCTCCAATTCCTCTCACAACCTGACGAGCTACAAGTAAGACTTAGCGCCTTGACCGCAAAATTTTTTAATGTCGGGGCTGATGCTCCATATTGCATCCACCACTCCACTAATTTAGTAACAAAATAATATATAGAATTAAAGATATGTTAAAATCTATAATTATACGAAGTATATTATTTTTATATTACTTACCTGGTGCAATTTTTACTCTCATTTTCTTCGCTATCGGGTTCCCGAAGATCCCTTGTGCACTTCGGTATATTGGGAGCTTGGCATGAATCTTCATCTCCTCGTCCTCATTCAATGCTAATTTATGAATACACGACATTAATCCACTCATCACTTCATCATCATTTTCCACATTCAGATTTTCATAATACAGGGCCGGATTCAAGTAATACCCAACAACATGCAAAGGTTGATCCAATTGTGTCACAATTAGGTATTTTTGTGCCTTGTAACCAACACTTAAACCAATTTATGAATCAAAAACATAAGACCATGTATGATGCATACTCTATGTCAGCAAAATTTCAATCAAACACCCCATGCAAGCAATTCAAATAGTCATTAAGCAAATGGAAACCCTAGAAGTTCTTGTTTAAGTCCATTTTGGACTAGGACTTCCTTATTGGGCCTAATGGACCAATAAGCTTCCAATTTGGCTATCTTGGGCTTAGAACTCTTAAATGGGCTCTAATTGGACCCACTTCCATTTAATTCAATATTTTGGGCCATATTGGGCCTAGAATGAGATAGATTAATTATATGAACCATTTTGGACTATCATTAACCTAATCTAACCCAATAGGTCATAAAAATCATAATTATATTTTTTTAGGGCCAAAAATCATCCAACCTAGCTATAACATGGACTTAAGGGCAAAAAGCCCAAAAACCTCCTCTCACCCTCCCCATTCTCGGCCCAAGCCCAAAAGAAGAGGAGAGTTGACTTTGTGAGTGACACCTCACACTTGTTCAAAGGACATCCATGCATGAAGACCCAAACATCCATGCACTCACATACTTCCATGACTAGCTAACTCTTTTTCTCCCTCTCTCTCTTGCTCTCGGCCGAGTTCAAGCACACACACACATTTCACTCACTTTTCTCTCAAGGAAACACTCTCATAACTCATCCATATTTCGAGATCTAAGAAGGAATCAAGGGGATTTTTACACAAAAATCATCATCTAAGGTAAGAAATCTCTTAGATCATTAAGTTAGCTACTTCATTTCATCCAAAATTCACCTCTTAATTCATTCAAACTCATGATCTAGCATCTAAGAAGCATTCAAGTTCGAAATCTTCCAAGGAAGGTTGCTAAGGCCAAATTTCTTCTCATTTTCTTCCAAAAACCGAAACCACACCCAAAGGTGAGCTTCATACCCCCTCTTTTTCGGTTTTTATAAGTTTTGTGGGGGAGAATACAAGCAAATGTGTAGATCTAGGAGTATATGTATGCTTTGTGTGATTTTTTTATGCTTATATGTATGATCTCATGTGATTGTGATGTTTATACTAGCCAAAAAGAACTTAAAAACCGAGATCTACAATATGAAGTATGAAATAAGTATAACTTATATTATTTCACACTAATCAAGTATAGAAAAATAACCATGTTGGTTAATATGAACATTTTTGGACTTAAAACCCATTTTTGGGCTCAAAATGCTCAAAACACAAAACTAAGGGGCTCAAAACGACAATATACAAATTCTGAAGGTTGAGATGAGTCTAAACAGTTTCTAATATTTATTTTCTGAATATCAACACTTTTAAAGGGTTAAAAATGTGAATTTTAAACATAATGGGCCAAAATGGGCTTTTCGGCCCAATAAAGCCCCAAATTGCGAGATTTTTGAATTATAGGGGCTGAAACTGCACATTTCTGTAAAACAGGGGATTATTAGTGTACCAAATATATTTCAAGGGTCAAAAATGCTTTTCAAATTAAAACGGGACCAAAGATGCAAAAATTTTCCATCTTGGGCCAAAATTGTAAAAGTTGCAAAAATGGAGGTTTCAACTAAAAAAATTTCATTTTTGAAGGACTTAAGCTGTTTATCAAGTAAATTTGTGCTAAAAATGTCTTTCCAATAGTTTTGATACTAAAGTGTCAAGAAAAAGAGTTGAAGGACTAAAATGGAAATTCTTTTATACACAAAGGGTTAAAAGTGTAAATTTTATCCAAGAAAGGGCTTAAAAAGATAAACTCTAATTCTTAAGACGACAAATCCCTTAAGATAAAAATATGAGTACTACGTCTACCAGCGAAACGTAATAATAAATACACCTTCAACACCAAAATCGTTACCAAACGAATTGATTCGGTCTCGAATCAATAACGAATCAAAAATCAATAAACAATGGTACTTCAATACACACACGGAAATTTATGAGAAGTCAATACACCATCTTTGGGCTCGAAAGTTTCAAATCGTGCTTGTTGGGCCTAGCTAGCCCAATGACATGATCTTTAGGCCCGAAGGGAACGCGCTTACATGTTATTGGGCCTTGTATGACCTAATTCCGTGTAAAAGGACTTTCAATAGCTTTTTCTGCTGTTGGGCCCCAAGGGTCCTTTGGTACTGCTAGCAAAGTCGAGAAGTCAAATGCGAGTTGGGCCAAGGGCCTTTTGCATTCACGATAGCCTTGAACGGCTTATGGAAATAACGGGGGCTTCGTACCCTCTTTTCTCCTCGGTTGTGGGGCTATGAGAAGTCAGGGTGGTTGGATTAAGTGAGTAGTACGGACGACGCCTAAGGGATCGTTTGTATTTGTTAGTTGTAAACTAGTCATTTCATTAATGCGTGATTATAACGACTCACAGTCCATAATTAATCCAATGTCACCTGGAATTATCGAAAACAACGTCGTATCGGAATAATTCTAACTAAGCCATGTAATTTAATGTATTGGGAAAACATTGGGTTTTCCTGGGGAATTCAACACTCTTAACTATGTGATATATATACAAAGCCTAACAATTCTCGTTTACAATACTCAACAAGCATACTTACGGATCTTCACACTTTTTCTTATATACAACCCTTTTTTTAGAAAATATCGGATTTTCTGTGGTTTTTTAAACTATACAAATCATTTCTTTTCAAACCTTACTTATGAACTCACCAACATTTCATATGTTGACGTTTTTCCAAAATACTTGTATTCTCAGGTAACAGGTAAATCGAAGGAAAAATGTATCCAGTAATGTCATGATGTTTGTTTAATTAGTATCGAACAATTTACGTTTTGGAAATGTAATGTTTTGAAACAATGTACTAAATGTAAACAATACCGGTTGTAATATTTCAATGCATGGTGATGAATGATGTTATGATTCATGTATATTCATTGTGATGGTATTGAATTGAGTCACAATAGCCCTCGGACGTTTCCGCCGTTTGGCTCAGGGGTGTGACAGGTTGGTATCAGAGCTCTGTTTATAGTGAACTAGCATATCTAGCCACACATTGATATGCAACTATAAACCAAAAGCGGGACTAACACAACTCTAAACAAAATAAGTAAAACATAACAATAAAATACCCTTGCTTGTATTAGGAATGAGAATCTAACACTGAATCAAAAAAGATAATGCTAGTATCTCGGTTAATCCAGGACTGTTCTTAGTTGTATCAAGGAGCGGATGTAGCCTGATCAACTACATTCCCTCCAAGGTATCACTACCACACGTCCTGAGGAGATCGTGATAGCTAGGGAACCTAAAAGCATACCCCTTTATCACCAAAAAGAGAACGTCTGTTTAGTCTATACCATAGTTGTAGAGTCATAGGAGTAACGATAGTTTATACCTTCCCCCCAGTCTTCATGGAGGGAGAGCAGCAGGGTATCCAGTTTCATCAAGTCCTAGTGGCTCACGGAATGCTTAAAGAGGAACCAGAAGGGAATCAAAAGGGAGCACAGGACATCGGACCTGACGAATACACAGACACCGACTACGAGTTTGAGGAGATTGATGATGACATGGAAGAAGGGCAAAACTCGGGCAGGGATAACACCACACCACCTGTAGACGAGGCGCAACCGGACCACCCCGCCCCACCAGTGAACCCCCCAAGGAAGAACCGCTCTCCCGAAGCTGAGATCGCCGCCCTGCGGCAACAGCTGTTCGCCATGGAAGCACGTGCAGTGCAAGCTGAGCATGAGAGGGATGAGGTTATTGGAGACATGACTGAGATGGCTCAGTTGCTGGCTCAACACTTCGACATATGACCCCGCCACTATATAGGACGCACCACGGAGTGTTAGGGATAGGCTTATCTGACTAGGCCATTAGGATCTATGCTATGTACCCCGACTCTATGTTTAAGTGACTACACTACTCATAGAGCCGTTATGCTGTCAAACTAATATCACTTATGTATGCTCTTTCGAGAAAAATTTTCATGTATCAAATGCGGATAATATTAGTGAACTTTTATGTGTTTTATTATGACATTACAAATTGCTATGTGTTGCGAATCCATGATTGTATGCTAATTTGTAGAAGTACTTAAGTTCGTACCATGCATCTAGTCAGTAGGATCACAACCTCCCAGAACCCACAAACACTCAACATCTTTCCGTTTTGTGACAGAAAGATGCCTCATCGACCTACTCGCGGAAACCCTGGACCAACCCCACCCGAAGTCGACTCAGTTGCATTCCAGGCAGCTGTATCTGCTGCGGTCACCGCGACAATGGCACAAATTCACCAAGGGAACAACGGAGGAGGCAACGGGCAAGGAGCCGAGAGTTCGAACAACGGAATGAATCAAGGACCCACCAAAACATGTACCTACAAGGACTTCACAAACGCTAAACCACGAACCTTTAACGACATTGGAGGAGTGATCACCCTGAAACGATGGATCGAAAAGGTGGAATCGGTGTTCGAGATATGCGATTGCCCTGAAGAGATGAAAGTAAAGTTTGCTGCATGCACATTTGTCGACCAAGCACTCACTTGGTGGAACGGGCACATGGAAGCCATGACACTCCCCGTAGCCAATTCCATGCCATGGACAGAAATGAAGGAAATGCTGATGGCTGAATACTGCCCTCGTGGTGAGATTCAGAAAAAGGAGCAAGAGCTGTGGAACCTCACTGTATGGAATGCTGATATCGATGCCTACATATCAAGATTTAGCGAACTATCTCTGTTATGTCCGGGCATGATCACCTCGGAAGGAAAGAAGATCGAGCGATTCATCTGAGGACTAACCTCTCCGATCCAAGGAAACGTGATAGCTGCAAATCCCGAAACTTTCGACAGTGCTAAGAGATTGGCGAAGAAGCTGTATGACCACAACAACAAGAAGGGTGAGAAGCCAGCGGAGGCTGAAGGCAAGAAGGAAGGTGATGGCAAGAAGGGTAAGAACAACAAGAGGAAGAGGCGTCAAGGCCTCGAGACTTCTAAGAAGCAGCAGACAGTGGCAGTTAATGCTGCCACCACACAAGTTCCGGCCACACCACATGCTCCAGCCTCAGCTGCTTCGAATGCTCCTAGACCTTATTCCGGTAATCTTCCCAAGTGCAACAAGTGTGGTTTCCATCACAATGGAGAGTGCAAGGAGCTGCAGTGAACTAGTTGCAATCGGAAGGGGCACACGGCAAGGTATTGCAGGACTTACCCTCCTAAGAATCAACAACAGGGAAACAGCAACAACAACAACAACCGCAACAACAACAACATCAACACCGGCGGGAACAATGCAGGGCCTAGCCACACCAGCTATGGGTGTGGGGGGACTGGGCATTTCCGCCGAGATTGCCCTAACAACAACAATCCAGGAAATGGATGAACAGGAAGGATGCTGACCATGGGTCAGGGGGAGGCGATTCAGGATCCTGCTGTTGTTACCGATATGTTTCCCCTAAACCAAACTTATGCATGCATCCTATTTGACACCGGAGCCGAGCGAAGTTTTGTGAGCAATAAGTTTAAACATTTATTAAAACAACAACCCCAGAAGCTCAATGAAACCTTTACGGTGGAAATAGCCAATGGGAAAACCGAATCCACTGGGGAAATCTACACCGGATGTACCCTAAACTTAAATCAACACGTCTTTCGAATAGACTTAATGCCTGTTTCCATTAGAAGTTTCGATGTGATTGTTGTCATGGACTGGTTAAGCCCCCACCATGCTGAAATTATGTGTCACGAGAAGGCCGTTCGCCTTCACCTTCCCCATCACGAAACCCTAGTTATTTACGGAGACAAACCTATCACGAACCTTCGCCACATCTCGTGCATCCAGACACAGAAGCATCTACAGAAGAACGATTTGACGTTCCTGACTCACATAGTGGATAAAACCAAGGAAGAGGTTAACATTCAAGACATTCCCGTAGCACGTGAATTCCCAGACGTATTTCCTGAAGATCTTCCTGGAGTACCCCCAGAGAGACAAGTTGAGTTCCGAAGTGACCTCGTTCCAGGAGAAACTCCTCTCGCTAAATCGCCCTATCGGCTAGCTCCTGTTGAAATGCAGGAATTGTCTAGCCAACTCAGCGAACTCCTGGGCAAGGGATTCATCCGACCTAGTTACTCGCCGTGGGGAGCTCCAGTCCTCTTTGTCAAAAAGATGGACAGATCATTTAGAATGTGCATTGATTACAGGGAGTTAAATAAACTCACTGTCAAAAATCGCTATCCACTCCCACGAATCGACGATCTATTTGACCAGCTCCAAGGAGCTAGTTACTTCTCTAAGATAAATCTACGGTCCGGGTACCATCAACTCAAAGTACGGGAAGAGGATATTCCTAAAACCGCTTTCCGAACTCGTTACGAACATTATGAATTTGTCGTAATGCCCTTCGGTCTAACAAATGCCCCTGCCGCATTTATGGATCTGATGAACCGAATCTGTCGACCATTCCTCGACAACTTTGTCATCGTCTTCATTGAGGACATTCTCGTTTATTCCCGAAGCGAGGAAGAGCATGGCCAACATCTCCGACAAATCCTAGAAACTCTGCGATCGGAAAAGCTATACGCAAAACTCTCCAAGTGTGATTTCTGGCTCCGCAGCGTGAACTTCCTAGGTCATGTTGTTAGCCAAGATGGAATTCATGTGGATCCCTCTAAGGTAAAAGCCGTAAAAGGATGGGCAGTCCCGACAACAACCACATAAATTTGTCAATTCTTAGGCTTAGTGGGCTACTATAGGAGGTTCATTCAAAACTTCTCTAGGATCGCAAGACCACTTACCTCGCTTACACAAAAGGGCATACCATTCAAATGGACGGACAAACAAGAAGTTGCATTCCGAACCCTGAAGCAGATGCTTTGCAGCGCCCCAGTACTATCTCTACCAGAGGGAACGGAAGACTTCGTGGTCTACTGTGACGCGTCAAATCAGGGTTTAGGTTGCGTTCTCATGCAGCATGGAAGAGTGATAGCTTACGCATCCCGCCAACTAAAGACGCACGAAGTGAATTGTACGACCCATGACCTAGAATTGGGAGCCGTGGTCTTTGCTCTGAAGATTTGGAGGCATTACCTTTATGGTACAAAGTGCACCATCTTCACGGACCACAAAAGTCTCCAGCATATCTTGAACCAGAAAGAGTTGAATATGAGGCAACGAAGATGGGTTGAATTATTAAACGATTATGAGTGTGAAATCAAGTACCACCCGGGCAAGGCCAACGTGGTAGCTGATGCATTAAGCCGGAAAGAGTACTCTAATCGTCGTGCGAAGACTCTCTCAATAACCATCCAATCTCACCTAACCACTCAGATTGGGGTAGCCCAATCAGATGCCATGAAGACGGAAAACAGAGCAAGCGAAGCATTACGCGGAATGGAAAAGAACCTAGAGGTGAGAGAGGACGGAGTATACCATTTTATGAACCGTATTTGGGTCCCTAAACTCGAAGGATTTAGGGAGGTAGTCATGAAGGAAGCCCACAAGACGCGATACTCCATCCATCCCGGTTCGGACAAGATGTATTTGGATATTAAACAACACTATTGGTGGCCTAACATGAAGGCATAAATTGCCACCTATGTCGGTATGTGTCTTACTTGTGCCAAGGTAAATGTGGCGTACCAGAAGCCCTCGGGATTATTACAACAACCGGTGATTCCTGAGTGGAAATGGGAAGGGATTTCTATGGGTTTTGTGACCAAGCTACCCTAGACGTCGGACGGATTAGACACTATATGGGTAATAGTTGACCGACTGACGAAATCTGCCCATTTCCTGCCAATAAAAGAATCCTACAAGATGGAGAGACTGACGCGTTTATACATTCGAGAAATCGTGAGACTTCATGGAATACCAGTGTCTATCATCTCAGATAGAGACAGTAGATTCACTTCACGTTTTTGGCAATCACTTCAGAAAGCACTCGGAACCCATCTCGACATGAGCACCGCTTATCACCCACAAACGGACGATCAAAGCTAACGAACCATTCAGACGCTCGAAGACATGCTTCACGCATGTGTGATAGACTTTGGGAAGTCTTGGGACATCCACCTACCCTTAGTTGAATTCTCTTATAACAACAGTTACCATTCGAGCATCAAAGTCGCTCCTTTCGAAGCACTATATGGACGTAAGTGTAGATCATCGTTGTGTTGGACTGAGGTGGGTGACACCCAGCTAGCAAAGACACTAGCATCGGACAAGGTGCTAACGGGACAGGAGATCATTCGCGAAACCACAAAAAAGATAGTTCAAATCAGAGCTCGATTACAAGCATCACGCGACCGACAGAAGAGCTACGCTGATAAACGGCGAAAGCCCTTAGAGTTTCAGGTCGGGGATCGAGTGTTGTTAAAAGTCTCACCTTGGAAAGGAGTCATTTGTTTCGGAAAACGGGGAAAACTGAACCCACGATACATTGGACCTTTTGAGATCGTTGCCCGAATAGGTCCAGTGGCATACAAATTGCAGCTACCCGCGGAGCTAAACAATGTACACCCCGTGTTCCATGTCTCCAATCTAAAGAAGTGCCTATAAGATGAAACACTCGTCATTCCCCTTGACGAGATTGAAATCAATGAGAATCTCCTGTTCGTTGAAGAACCGGTTGAAATCATGGACAGGGAGGTGAAGCGTACTAAGAAAAGCCGCATCCCGATCATGAAAGTACGGTGGAACGCAAAGCGTGGGCCAGAATTCACGTGGGAACGCGAAGACCAAATGAAGCAAACGTACCCTCACCTATTCTAGTATTCTCAAATCTAGCTTTCAAAAGAATTTCGGGACGAAATTCCCTCTAAAGGGGGGATGATGTCACAATTAGGATTTTTTGTGCCTTGTAACCAACACTTAAACCAATTTATGAATCAAAAACATAAGAGCATGTGTGATGCATACTCTATGTCAGCAAAATCTCAATCAAACACCCCATGCAAGCAATTCAAATAGTCATTAAGCAATTGGAAACCCTAGAAGTTCTTGTTTAAGTCCATTTTGGACTAGGACTTCCTTATTGGGCCCAATGGACCAATAAGCTTCCAATTTGGCTATCTTGGGCTTAGAACTATTAAATGGGCTCTAATTGGACCCACTTCCATTTAATCAAATATTTTGGGCCATATTGGGCCTAGAATGAGATAGATTAATTATATAAACCATTTTGGACTATAATTAACCTAATCTAACCCAATAGGTCATAAAAATCATAATTATATTTTTTTAGGGCCAAAAATCATCCAACCTAGCTATAACATGGACTTAAGGGCAAAAAGCCCAAAAACCTCCTCTCACCCTCCCCATTCTCGGCCCAAGCCCAAAAGAAGAGGAGAGTTGACTTTGTGAGTGACACCTCACACTTGTTCAAAGGACATCCATGCATGAAGACCCAAACATCCATGCACTCACATACTTCCATGACTAGCTAACTCTTTTTCTCCCTCTCTCTCTTGCTCTCGGCCGAGTTCAAGCACACACACACACACATTTCACTCACTTTTCTCTCAAGGAAACACTCTCATAACTCATCCATATTTCGAGATCTAAGAAGGAATCAAGGGGATTTTTACACAAAAATCATCATCTAAGGTAAGAAATCTCTTAGATCATTAAGTTAGCTACTTCATTTCATCCAAAATTCACCTCTTAATTCATTCAAACTCATGATCTACCTAAGAAGCATTCAAGTTCGAAATCTTCCAAGGAATGTTGCTAAGGCCAAATTTTTTCACATTTTCTTCCAAAAACCGAAACCACACCCAAAGGTGAGCTTCATACCCCCTCTTTTTCGGTTTACATAAGTTTCGTGGGGGAGAATACAAGCAAATTTGTAGATTTATGAGTATATGTATGCTTTGTGTGATTTTTCTTATGCTTATATGTATGATCTCATGTGATTGTGATGTTTATACTAGCCAAAAAGAACTTAAAAACCGAGATCTACAATATGAAGTATGAAATAAGTATAACTTATATCATTTCACACTAATCAAGTCTAGAAAAATAACCAAGTTGGTTAATATGAACATTTTTGGACTTAAAACCCATTTTTGGGGTCAAAATGCTAAAAACACAAAACTAAGGGGCTCAAAAAAACAATATACAAATTCTGAAGGTTGAGATGAGTCTAAACAGTTTCTAATATTTATTTTCTGAATATCAACACTTTTGAAGGGTTAAAAATGTGAATTTTAAACATAATGGGCCAAAATGGGCTTTTCAGCCCAATAAAGCCCCAAATTGCAAGATTTTTGAATTATAGGGGCTGAAAGTGCACATTTCTGTAAAACAGGGGATTATTAGTGTACCTAATATATATCAAGGGTCAAAAATGCTTTTCAAATTAAAACGGGACCAAAGATGCAAAAATTTCATGGGCCAAAATTGTAAAAGTTGCAAAAATGGAGGTTTCAACTAAAAAAATTTCATTTTTGAAGGACTTAAGCTGTTTATCAAGTAAATTTGTGCTAAAAATGTCTTTCCAATAGTTTTGATACTAAAGTGTCAAGAAAAAGAGTTGAAGGACTAAAATGGAAATTCTTTTATACACAAAGGGTTAAAAGTGTAAATTTTATCCAAGAAAGGGCTTAAAAAGATAAACTCTAATTCTTAAGACGACAAATCCCTTAAGATAAAAATATGAGTACTACGTCTACCAGCGAAACGTAATAATAAATACACCTTCAACACCAAAATCGTTACCAAACGAATTGATTCGGTCTCGAATCAATAACGAATCAAAAATCAATAAACAATGGTACTTCAATACACACACGGAAATTTATGAGAAGTCAATACACCATCTTTGGGCTCGAAAGTTTCAAATCGTGCTTGTTGGGCCTAGCTAGCCCAATGACATGATCTTTAGGCCCGAAGGGAACGCGCTTACATGTTATTGGGCCTTGTATGACCTAATTCCGTGTAAAAGGACTTTCAATAGCTTTTTCTGCTGTTGGGCCCCAAGGGTCCTTTGGTACTGCTAGCAAAGTCGAGAAGTCAAATGCGAGTTGGGCCAAGGGCCTTTTGCATTCACGATAGCCTTGAACGGCTTATGGAAATAACGGGGGCTTCGTACCCTCTTTTCTCCTCGGTTGTGGGGCTATGAGAAGTCAGGGTGGTTGGATTAAGTGAGTAGTACGGACGACGCCTAAGGGATCGTTTGTATTTGTTAGTTGTAAACTAGTCATTTCATTAATGCGTGATTATAACGACTCACAGCCCATAATTAATCCAATGTCACCTGGAATTATCGAAAACAACATCGTATCAAAATAATACTAACTAAGCCACGTAATTTAATGTATTGGGAAAACATTGGGTTTTCCTGGGGAATTCAACACTCTTAACTATGTGATATATATACAAAGCCTAACAATTCACGTTTACAATAATCAACAAACATACTTAGGGATCTTCACACTTTTTCTTATATACAACCCTTTTTTTTAGAAAATATCAGATTTTCTATGGTTTTCAAAACTATACAAATCATTTCTTTTCAAACCTTATTTATGAACTCACCAACATTTCATATGTTGACGTTTTTCCAAAATACTTGTATTCTTAGGTAATAAGTAAATCGAAGGAAAAATGTATCCAGTAATGTCATGATGTTTGTTTAATTAGTATCGAACAGTTTACGTTTTGGAAATGTAATGTTTTCAAAGAATGTACTAAATGTAAACAATACTGGTTGTAATATTTCAATGCATGGTGATGAATGATGTTATGATTCATGTATATTCATTGTGATGGTATTCAATTGAGTCACAATAGCCCTCAGACGTTTCCGCCATCTGGTTTGGGGATGTGACAAATTGGCAATTCCACCTCCTATAAATGATTTTGAAGACTTCTGCATACTTATCTTCTTTGTTTTTGAAAGCTTGAGCAATCGCCTCTTTTTCTCTATCCATCGCCTCATATATGTAACCCATTGGAGGCTTTCTCTCTCCATCAACTAACCGAAGCACACTTAACAACGGACAACCAATGTTCACTGCAATATCTATATTGTTCCAAAAGTTAGGCGTCAATATAATATTTTTCGTGTGCATGCCTCCATCCAACTTTGAAAACTTGCTTCTGTTCCATTGTTCAGAAGTGAACATTTTTTTTAAATTCCTCTTGTTAGCCTTAAAACAATTTAGAGTGATGAAAGTTGTGGCAAATCGGGTCTTTGCGGGCCTCACCATGTCCTTTTGCCCAATGAACTCTCTCATCATATTAAGTAGCAAAGTACGATTGTAAATATACGTGTTCACCGCGATTGCCTTATCAAGTGTCCTTTTTAAATGTGGCAATTTGAAGATGTCTTCAAATATCAAATCTATGCAATGCGCTGCACAAGGAGTCCAATAGATGTGCGGGTATTTCTCTTCCAAAAGCTTGCCAGCAAAAACATTGTTGCTAGCACTATCTGTGACAACTTGAACAACGTCACGCGGGCCGACTTGTTTTATGAAACGGTCAAATAAAATGAACATATTATCACCGGTATGTGAATAACTAGATGCATCAACCGATTCAAGGAACATACTTCCTCCGGGAGTATTCACTAAGAAATTTATGAGTGCCCTTCATTTTCTGTCCCTCCATCCATCTGCCATTAAGGAATATCCATATGTTGTCTTCTCAGCCTCATTTTCACTCTTAATTTTCTTAGTGTGCATCTTTTCAAGCTTCAACATCGGGACTCGGACCTCATGATAGCTAGGTGGTTTCATACCGCAACCATGTCTAGCTATCTCTTCAATTGCGGGCCCTAGTCTGTCGTATTTCACAGCATTGAATGCCACACCAGCATCATACATCCAACGTGAAAACTTTTGGACCGCATCTGCTCTTAAACTTTTTTGGACATCTTTATGTTGTGGAGTGCCAACCAAATGCCCATTTTTCTTACCCCCTGTTTCAGATTGGTTGTAATACGCATGCATAGGCCCTTTAGTGTTTTTATTAGTTGTGGTTGATCCGGAAGATGAAACAGGGCAACGCCTCTTTTGAGTGTTCAATTCGTCATCATCTACTTCTTCATCTAGATCCACAACATCATCAAAGTGTGGTATGGTATTCATTGCCTCTTTTGCTTGTTTCTTCTTATCAAAAGCTTCTTTAAGGAAAGCTTTTATCTCAGCTGGGACTTTTGAACACTTTGCTACTTGAGCGGTGTCACCAGCAAGGTGGTGCTTGTGCCTTTTAGTCCGCCCTCTTGAGACAAAAGAACAGAAATTATATTGCACCCATTGGCTATTTCCTTCAACCTTTCTCCCATAAGCCCATCCAGGATCAGTTTCTCTTTTATTAGCCATTTCTAAGAAAGTAGCAGTGATCATAAAACATGAATTAGAAGTGTAATACTAAGCCTAATCATCAAACCAAAGTAATACAAAGTAA
Organism: Lactuca sativa; assembly: GCF_002870075.4. NCBI lineage: Eukaryota > Viridiplantae > Streptophyta > Magnoliopsida > Asterales > Asteraceae > Lactuca > Lactuca sativa. The sequence goes on from NC_056629.2 coordinate 94,732,407, forward strand.
TACTAAGTCTAACCGCAAAACCAATTGAAAACAGAAAACAGAAAAGAAAAAAAATTGAAAAATCTTCCAATCGGACCTCAAGTCATCAGAGAAAACGTTGCTCGAAGCTAGAGAAGTCGCCGACTCGCCGGAATAATGAAGGGGTTCGCTGGTGGGGTTTGTTGGAGGTGGTTGCATGGATTTGGAGGCAGCGGAAGTCCAAAGCATAGAGGGGGGAGGCGAAGTAGCGAACGACTATTGATTTTAAGTTAGCATAAGTCGTCAACTCAACCCTAATACGTTTATTCAACTTTAAAAAAAAACCCTATCGCTATTTTGGCCGCTTTCTGTCGCTATTTGCTCTATAGCGGTCTTTGGCCGCTACGCCTCGCTATTCGCTATAGCGACCACTATGGTCGCTATTGACAACTGTGGGTATATATGCTCAAGGAACCGGTCAACTAGGGTGAGAATCCAATGTACAAAGGTTGGTTAGTAGCTAAAGCCTATAGTCAAATTGTTGGTATTGATTACTCTCACATTTATTCCCTAGTTATCAAACATACTTCTATCCGCGCATTGTTAGGATTACTTTCTTCTAATGATTATGAAATAGAGCAACTTAATGTTACTATAGCTTTCTTAAATTTTGCGCTTGAGGAAGAGATTTTTTTGCAACAAATTGTGAGTTTTGTAGCTCTTGGTAAGGAGGACTATGTGTGTAAATTGAATAAATATCTTTATGGCCTCAAGCAATCTCCTAGACAAAGGTATAAGATTATCCCGATTACCAACCCAACCCAACTCAACTATTCTATAAAAAATTAATTTTTCTCTCTTACACCTATACAACCCAACCCAAGCCAATTTTTTACCCCCATTAGCAACCCAACCCAAGCTTATTTTTGTTTAAAAAATATTTATTTTTGTTTTTGTTTTGCTAAAAATAAATATTAAAAATAAAAACTATACTAGAAATCTATTTTATATTAAAATTTTATATTTATAAAACTATATCAATATTGGGCTTATTTTGTACACAAAAATTAATGAAATATTTTGATATATTTTATTTTATTTTTTTTAAAATAAAGTTTATTTATTACCAAAATTTAGTTTTTAATATAAAATGGACTTGGTTTCCTATAGTAAATATGGACACGTGGGTATAGTGTCCTAAGCAATCTAAGATGAGCGGAGGTCGTGGGTGCAAGCTGGTTCACGAAGGATTGCATAAATTTTAATTTTTTAATATTATTTTTTTAAGGATTGGCTCGCAGGAAACCCCCAATGGGGGTTGTCTAAGTGGTTTAATTTACTCATCATCACTCACGAATTCAAGGGGTGCACTCGTGATAGTTGCTTTTATTACAAAAACAATGACAATGGTTCGATGATCTACTTACTCTGATACGTGGATGACACAGTGATCACATTGAACGATATGAAGAAGATTCAAAATATTCAAAGAACAATTCAAAGATGACTTTGAAATGAAGGACATAGGAGCTTCCAAAAAGATTTTGGGTTTGGAAGTTGCTCATGACAAGAAGTCTAGGGTCTTACATCTTTCTTAGAAAAATTACAATTAGAAATTCCTTTTGTAGCTCATTTCAAATTATCATCTCGTTTGAGTTTGAGTCCTACTACTGAGACTGATATGGATTACATGACACATGTTCTATAGTCTAGTGTTGTTGGATCCTTAATGTATTTTATGATTTACAAGTGCCCTGATATAGCTTATGCTATTAACATGGTTAGTAGATGTATATGGTGAGCCTAGGGAAAGAAAATTGGAAAGAAATGAAGTGTATCTTCCGTTATCTACATCGTAGGTCTTCTATGTGTCAATACATTGGTAAATCTAACACTAGGATACTTTGATATGTTGATTCAAATTATAACAAAGACTTAGATATATAAAGAGTGATTATAGGGTATGTGTTTAGTTTGAGTATATGACAATTACAAAAGTAGTTAAGGAAGATATTTGTTTGTGGGGTTTATTTAATGAACATGATGATATATTAAAGGTTAACACAATATTATGTGACAATCAAAGTGTTATCTGCTTGAGTAAAGATTAAATGTTTCGTGACCAAACAAAAGATCATTAATATTTGTTTTCATTTTGTGCGGCATATCATTTAAAAAGGTGATTTTGTTGTGGAAAAGATTCATATAGATTATGATCCCTCTAATTTGTTCACTAAGAATCTTCATATATCCAAGTTTAAATTATGTTTAGACTTGGTGGGTGTTTCTAATCACAATTAAGCCTGATAGGCTCATAAGGGAGGAAGTATTTTATCTTTTCGGAATCAAAATTTCTTTATATGGTGATTACAGATTCTTACATTGTTCCAAATTTTAATGAACTGTTTGCTTTTCACCCATGTTTATGAAAGTTGTAGTTTTCATTTTTTTTCTCTTTTGAAGTCAAGTTGGAGATTGTGGAGTATATGCCTCCTAAAGTGACAATTCTTTTAAAACTGAAAGGCCAAAGTTGTAACTTAAATTTTAAATGTAACGTTTTTATCATGAAGAATGCGAAGAATAAAAATAGGCGCAAAGTTCAACATAACTTTCAGCGACACAAGTGAACATTTGGACTTCATGATAGTTCTTTTGTCAAGTTATGCGCACATGGCATTTATTACATACATGTGAATAGTACTTGGTAAAGATGCATTCTTCTTTCTATGCATGTATACATAACCAACATGGTTTGAAGATAAAAATAAGATATCACATCCAAAAACACATCACATGATAAATATCACCACTCTAGCTCTCTGTATTTATCATTTTATCCAAACTCTGTAATACTACAAAATTATAGCGGATTGTTTCTCGGATTCCTGCACCGTGGTTTATTCTGATTTAAGTTTTCCATGTAAATCCTTGTGTCTCTTTTATTTATCGTTTTCATTGGTATTTTATTGGTGGTCAGTTACACTTAATATTTTAATTTCATTCCGGGTCAAACTAATATTATTCTAAATTACTCAGATTCTTGGGGTGTGTTTCACACAAGTATTACTACAATTTTCATATATGATCTCTTACTTTTTCTTTTAACAGCAACCTGATATATAGATAACCTTTCCCCAAGTTAGAATTCCATACCTTTTCTTAAAAAGTCTCACCATATCATAACAGATAAATTGTGAACCTAATTTTCATTGATACTTCAAGATACTAACAACAACAATTATCCCTAATTCATACATAGAACAGCTTAGGTGACCAAGTGTTTGCTTGATTATATTTCCAGATGCTTACATTCCCAGCACAAGGCTTTAAATAATAGCACTCGAGGAAGAGTCTAGACCTTCAAATCATAAATACAAGAAGATAAAAAATAAAAACTGAAGAAAAGAAATCCGAAAAACACCCCACTAGATTAGGGGTCCAAAAAGTAGAAAGACTAAATGATATACAAGATAATGTCATAATACCCTCATCATCAACTTTTCCTTGACCTCAAGGATGATAGTGAGACGAAATATTAAACTTCTAAAACCTCCGGTCTAACACAACAACATCTTCTCATGTGCTATCTTCTGGTTCGAAGTTGCTCTACTGAACCAATACTTTCGAAACTGCCCTCTTTTTCTTCATCACCATTTGCTTATCTAGTATCTTTAATGATAACTGAACAAATTCCCCCTATTTTGGTCACCGGTGGTAATGTGTTCGAGATAGGGTGAGTCCCTACCTTCTTTTTTAAAATAGAAACATGTAACACATTATGGATCCTTGAATTAAATGGAAGATCCAACTTATAAGCGACATCACCCACCATTGTATTATCTCAAAAAACCTATCATTTCTTGAAGCGAGCTTGTGGAAGGCCCTCCTATTCACTAAATGTTGCATATTGGGCTATACTTTTAAGTAGACCTAATCCCTCGTAACAAGTATCCTTTCACTTTGATGCTTGTCAGGTACACCTTTGTTTTCTTAACTTGTTTTCTGTTAAGCTTTGGCTATATTGGTTTTGAGGAGTTCAATAGTAGTGTACCTTCTCTTAATATTCAATCGATCACTTGAATACACGAGTCTTTAGGGTGAGAATGAATATAATTAGGGGGTATTGACAAAAAACTACTTCATAAGAGACACACCTAGACTAGAATGGTGAGCCAGGTTTTACCAATATTGATCCAATGGAAGCCATTTAGCCTATGAAGTAGTACCCACCAAGGTAAAACATCTCACACATTTTTCAAGGCATATACTTAAAATTTTAGTTTGGCAGACCTTCAACGAAGTCCATATAAATCACATTACAAAACCATCCTAAAGTTTCAATAGGCCATAATAAACTGGGATAAACTATAGTTTCATACTTACATTATTGGCATATGTCACACCCCGAAACCCAGGGCGGAAACGTTCCGGGGCGGAGGTGACTTCATGTTGAATATCATAACCAATGTACATAGTAAGCACAGTAAAAACAAAACATTATATTATATAGAATCATTTACATTTGTTTGAAAGTAAAGTTATACAATTGTTATACACATATATCATATGAACAAAAGCAAAGACGAGTCTTCTAATGCTCCGTCTTCTCCAAAAGATGGTGGTGTACCTGTCTAACTCTGACATGAGAATACAAGTAGTTTGAAAATCAACATAAAGCTGGTGAGTTCATAAGCGGTTTAGTTTTGAGAAGAATGAGTTTCCTTTGGTTTTTTGAAAAAGACATTATTCAAGAAAATCCCATATTTTCTTGTATAAAAACAGTTTAGTTATTATTTGTTACACGATTCGATTATGAGTAGTTATGTTATCCCAGGAAAGTCCCATATTTTCCTATTAGTTTAGTATCCATTCATTACACCATTCGTTTACGAGTTGTTATGTTATCCCAGGAAAATCCCATATTTTCTTATTAGTTTAGTTATCCATTCATTACACCATTCATTTACGAGTTGTTATGCTATCCCAGGAAAATCCCATATTTTCTTATTAGTTTAGTTATCCATTCGTTACTTAATTCGATTACGAGTTGTTATGTTATCCTAGGAAAATCCCATATTTTCCTAAACGTTGCGGTTAGTTCTTAGTTCGGATTTCGATGTACTAGTATCTACCATATTTATAGTATTGGTTAGGTATTCTGATATCTTAGTTATCCTACACACGAATGTCGATTATCTACTATACTTAGTTGTATTTTCGAATATTTGGATACACTCAGAAACGTTTATTAACTGTATATTTGATGTTCTGGTGTCTTCCAAAAAAGTACATTAGACGTATCTCTGAAACTCTGTCGACATCCAAAGGCGTGTGTTTTCGAAACTCAGTCGATTTCCAGAGGTGTACTTTCAAAATTATTTCCGAAACTCGGGTGACACTCAACGCGTACACTAACTGTATTTCCAAAGTCTTGGCGTCATCCAAAGGCGTTCTTTCGTATTCGTCTTTCGTATTCGTACTCGTTCTATTCCTAACTGTACTTTTGTATTCGTTCTATCCTAACTGTACTTTCGTATTCGTTCAGTCCTAACTGTACTTTTGTATTCGTTCTGTTCTAACTGTACTTTCGTATTCGTTCTATCCTAACTGTACTTTTGTATTCGTTCGGTCCTAACTGTACTTTCGTATTCGTTCTGTTCTAACTGGACTTTCGTATTCGTTCTGTTACTATCTGTGGGTGTATCTTATTAGTCTTAATCCTATTTTATGATTAGTATGATTCCTTTGCAAATTATAATATGTAATATAGATTATAACACGTTATAAAGGAATCTACATTTAGTCTGAAAGTTTACTCGCAATTCGAACCATTGGTTAATACGAATTTCGAAAACAAAGCATACAATTTATGAAACATTTGAACTGAAGATAATAAGTTTAAGTACAAGATTTCCTTGTACTTTTGCTTGTATTCCCCCTGAAAACATTTGAAAAACACGAAAAAAGGGTAGGGGTATGAACTCACCGGTTAAGGAACGCATCGGTTTGGATCCTAAACGTCAGTTCGGGGTTTGCAAACGCACAAGATTCCTATGTAATATGAAAAGATACACATTTGTATCTAATTAGGAATTGAACTACTAATTAGTTGAGGACATACACTTGTAGATGCGAAAACACTTCATTACAAGTGTTTGGAGGGACCCGAGTGATATCTATGGACACATATAGCTTGGATATGGAGTTTACTCTTCAAGAGTAAACTCTCAAGAGAGTTTTCAGCCTTAATGACCCACTCCCCATGAGTTTACGGCCATAAACTCACGGTGGGGTGTTCTAGGGTGCTAAATGGCCTTATATCATTTGAGGTTTAATTATAGGTTTGGTTTTAAGGCATTGGAAAGTAGTTTGGGCATTTTAAGGACCATTTGAGGAGTTTATGGCAGTAAACTATGAGTTTACGGCCGTAAGCTCTTATGTACCCATTCACACTGTGTTTTGGTGGTCCGAAGTCAATCACATATGATTTCAAGTCATTTTACAAGCCAAGGGGTGAATTTAGGGCACCATTTAACCCATTTATAGGAGTTTACGGCCCAGGAACCCATTCTTGGGGGGTTTACGGCTGTGAACTCCTAAGGGAAGGGTTTTCGTTAAGTTTAAGGGTTCTAATTCGTTTGTGGTTGCTTATAGATTTTAGTTCAAGGCTTAGGAGGTATGTAAGTGAGAATTTAACACCTTAGAAGGAGTTTACTACCCATGAATGGGTGTTTACGGCCCAAGCATGTTCTTGGGCAGTAAAATCATGTTTACTCCTCTAATGATGAGTTTAAAGTGTTCTAAGTCCAATCCCATAAGTCCATAAGCCATATCTAACCTCCAAAGGTGGTTTGGAAGGGTTTTAAGGCTCAAAAACCCCACTTATATGTGTTCACGGCCCAAGAATGTTCCAGGGCTGTAAACACATGTTTATGGTCCTAAATCATGATTTGAACACGAGATTGAAGGTTAAAGATGCTAATCTAAGAGTTAGGGTAGTTACCTTGATGATTTGGAGCCTTAATTTGATGATTTTGGACTTAGAGTTTGGATTTGAGGAGAGAGGTTAGAGAGAGAGAGTGAAAAAGCTTCAAATGAGGCTTAATCAACTTTATATATGGTTCGGGTTTGGGACACGGTGGAATTCTACCCAATACCGACGTTAAGCGGGGCTTTTGGTCGCACCCGATTAAGTTGTCGTAACCCGGCGAGACCGATTCTAAAAATTTCAAATTAATAATTTGGGCCGTTTACATGAGTTTCTAAGGAGTTTTGACACTCATGAGATTATAATAAACATATAAATTTAAATAACTTAGCCCAAAAACAAAATCGGAACGGATTGCTAAAGACGGGTTTTACGGGCGGAACGGGTTACGGCGACGGAATAACTTCGGGTTGTCACATAATCCCCCCGTTAGAGGGAATTTCCTCTCGAAATTCAAAGATTAAGATACAGTTCATGAATTGAAATGAGATATGGGTGAATCTACTGCTTCGGGTCTTCACGCTCCCAAGTGGAATCAGGTCACCGCTTGACATTCTAGCGAAGCCTCACTATCAGGATGCGGCTTTGTTTCGTACGTTTGATCTCTCGATCCATGATCTCAATTTGTTCTTCCATGGGGGTTCAGACTTTCATTGATTTCAGTATCATCAAAGGGATTACTAGGGTTTCGTTGGGCAGGAGCTTCTAAAGATTCGAGACGTGGAAGACAGGATGGACACTACTAAGTCCTCGGGATAGTCGAAGTTTGTAGTTCACGGTTTCGATTCTGGCAGGGATTTCGAAAAGTCCGTTGTATCATGGGTGAAGTTTTCCGCGCTTCCCAAAGCATATCATGCCTTTCTGGGATAGGACCTTCAACAGGACATAAGCTCCAACAAGAGGGTACATCTTCATGCGGCAAGATAGTTATGGGTTTGATGATTTTGGAAAAATTTTCTGGGTGGGTCTGCGATAATAGCCGGCGGAACCCAAGAATTGACGGGTTTCTATGGGTATCTCCGGTGCCGACTAATTCTCTATCGCCTTAATTTTTGGAAAGGTCCACGGGTATGACTACTTTGCTTACTACATGACCAGGGAAAGTAGTTTGACCGAAGGGCACCACTACTAACTCGTACTGACCATATCGAGCCCTGACCACTGTCTTTGACACATCATCCTCACGGAGGTTTGGCTACGAGGTAGTTCCATGGATTAGGTCGATGCGATACTCGACTAGACGTTTGGAAGGAATTCTCGGGAAATCTTTGGGAAGGACATCAGGGAAAGAGTTGCAGACTTCTGGTTTTCCGATGATCACACGGACAAGGAATGCATGGCACTCCCATTAGGGAAACTTATTAAGCTTTGATGCACGAAATGATGCGAAGGTTGGATTTAGGTTTGTTTCCGAAGATCATGAGAATTGGGTCAGAGGAAAGATTTAGACGGACGACCTTTTCGAAACCAAGAATAACAACATGAATGAGACCCGGTCATTACATTCCAATGATAGCATCAAAGCATTTCACGAAAAGTCTGCCATTAGATCGAATGGAAAAGAATAATCGTCCAGATTAAGGTTACAACCTATGGGTATGACATTAGCGTTCTCTTTCTCACTGGTTAGCCATCTTGACGGTACACATTTCGGTTACTAACGAAGGATTAAGTTTAGAAAGGTGTTTTAATGGATAGTTAGCAAATTTCTTTCGGCATTAGAATCGAAAAGGATCAAAGGCATACGATTTATCGAGGAGGAATATACCTGTGGCAACGGTGGGGTCGGCGGCGGCCTCATTTTGTCCTATGGCTAGGACTCTCCCGGTGTTGCCAGATGTTGCTGCCTTAGGGCAGTTTCGCTTGTAATGTCTGACTTCTCTGCAACTGTAGCAGGCCTGACCGATACCTGCTCCGGAAGCTTGACTAGTTGATTGGGTTGGTGCTTTGCAGCTTCGTGTGAGGTGCCCTTCTTGGCCACAGTTTTTACAAAAAATTTCATGACAAGGGCCAGGGATACGATGGTGGTAACTGCACCCATTGCACCACGGAAGGATACTGGCATATCCGGTGATAGGTGCTTGGGGTGAGGAATCGATAACAGAAACAACAGCAGGGGTAGTGGCAGCGTGGACTGCCACTATCTGTTGTTTCTTCGAGGACTCCGAGGAAGACTGACACTTCTTCTTCTTCTTCCAAAACTTTCTTTTCTCACCACTCTTCTCTGTCGGCTCAGGAGTGGTGGTCGCTTCCTCTGGGTCATCGCTATGGTCGATCAAGGTTTGCGCTAGACATTTGGCACTGTCGTAGGTATCCGGCTTCGCATTTAAAATGTTCCCTTTGGTTGGATGGGTCAATCCCCAGATGAACCTCTCAATCTTTTTACTCTCCGGGTTAACCAATACCGGACAGAGAAGCGCCAAGTCATCAAATCTGGATGTGTAGGCGGCGATGTCGGAACCCTTCATCTTCAGGTTCCAGAGTTCATGATCCAGTTTCTGCACTTCGCCCCGAGGGCAGTATTCCGCGAACAGAAGTTCCTTCATAACTTCCCAACCCATAGCATTTACTACAGGTAAAGTTCAGGATTTGACTCGGCCGTTCCACCAAGTCAGAGCTTTATCGGTGAATGTGCAGGCGGCAAATTTCACCCTGTCAGATTCTGAACAGGCACAGGTCTCGAAGATAGATTCGATTTTCTCTAACCACCGAGTTAGAGCAATGACACCCCCTATGCCATCGAAGAATGTGGGTTTTGCGTTCATAAAGTCTTTATAGGAACACTCCTTCCGGTGTCCCTGATTACCTTCCGGGTTTTGGGTTTGGGTACCACCCCCTGAACCACCGGGGTTTTTGTGAGACATAGCAGCTGCCACTGTGGCAGCAATAGCTGCCTCGAACACGACATGATCAAATTGAGGAGGAGGTGGTGGGTTATTCTGTGAGCTGGGTCTTTTCCTCGGAGGCATCTTGATCTAAAATAGACAGGAAAGAGAGGATCATAAGTCCTCTGAATTGAATCAAGAGATATGGAACAAAGGATATCTCATTAAGACATATATTCTATTAAGCGATAAAATAGGAAAGAGTTATCAAAGCAGATAAATTATTGCTAAAGGAATAATCAAGAAACAATGCTTGAATGAGGATTTCTACAACGGATTGGCTCGAGTAATACTCCCATAGTATTTCATGATTTGCTGCAACGACGAGTTGTTGTTTGGGTATTGGGTAAGTTTTAGGCATGTTGCATACCACAGTCACTCCCAAACACATGTTGGCCGTGTCTCAAATGAATATAGTTGGCCAGGCTATATTGATCCTAGACACGACTACATAACTGCCCAGGTTTAACCGCAGCGTACAACACCCATTTACTTATGTTTTGTTCTACTTGTAGTTACGGATTTCGACGGTTAGGTATACTTGTATATTTTTGAAAATACTTATATTTTAAGGTATACTTTTAGTTCAGAGCACTTAGGCCCCCTTAATGTTTATAGTCTTATACCATGTAAGCTTTGGTATACTAGTTCACAATAAACAAAGTCTCTAATACCAATCTGTTACACCCCGAAACCAAGGGTGGAAACGTTCCGAGGCGGAGGTGACTTCATGTTGAATATCATAACCAATGTACATAGTAAGCACAGTAAAAACAAAACATTACATTACATAGAATCATTTACATTTGTTTGAAAGTAAAGTTATACAATTGTTATACACATATATCATATGAACAAAAGCAAAGACGAGTCTTCTAATACTCGGTCTTCTCCAAAAGATGGCGGTGTACCTGTCTAATGCTGACATGAGAATACAAGCAGTTTGAAAATCAGCATAAAGCTGGTGATTTCATAAGCGGTTTAGTTTTGAAAAGAATGAGTTTCCTTTGGTTTTCTGAAAAAGATGTTATTCAAGAAAATCCCATATTTTCTTATATAAAAACAGTTTAGTTATTATTTGTTACACGATTCGATTATGAGTAGTTATGTTATCCCATGAAAGTCCCATATTTTCCTATTAGTTTAGTTATCCATTCGTTACACCATTCGTTTACGAGTTGTTATGTTATCCCAGGAAAATCCCATATTTTCCTATTAGTTTAGTTATCCATTCGTTACACCATTCGTTTACGAGTTGTTATGTTATCCTAGGAAAATCCCATATATTCTTATTAGTTTAGTTATCCATTCGTTACTTAATTCGATTACGAGTTGTTATGTTATCCCAAGAAAATCCCATATTTTCCTAAACGTTGCGGTTAGTTCTTAGTTCGGATTTTGATGTACTAGTATCTACCATACTTATAGTATTAGTTAGGTATTCTGATATCTTAGTTATCCGACACTCAAATGTCGATTATCTACTATACTTAGTTGTAGTTTTGAATATTTGGATACACTCAGAAACGTTTATTAACTGTATATTCGATGTTCTGGTGTCTTCCAAAAGAGTACATTAGACGTATCTCCGAAACTCTGTTGACATCCAAAGGCGTGTGTTTTCGAAACTCAGTCCATGTCCAGAGGCGTACTTTCAAAATTATTTCCGAAACTCTGGTGACACTCAAGGCGTACACTAACTGTATTTTCGAAGTCTTGGCGTCACGCAAAGGCGTTCTTTCGTATTCGTCTTTCGTATTCATATTCGTTCTATTCCTAACTGTACTCTCGTATTTGTTCTATCCTAACTGTACTTTCGTATTCGTTCGGTCCTAAATGTACTTTCATATTCGTTCTGTTCTAACTGTACTTTCGTATTCGTTCTATCCTAACTGTACTTTCGTATTCGTTCGGTCCTAACTGTACTTTCGTATTTGTTCTGTTCTAACTATACTTTCGTATTCGTTCTGTTACTATCTGAGGGCGTATCTTATTAGTATTAATCCTAGTTTATGATTAGTATGATTCCTTTGCAAATTATAATATGTAATATAGATTATAACACTTTATAAAGGAATCTACATTTAGTGTGAAAGTTTACTCTGCAATTCGAACCATTGGTTAATACGATTTTCGAAAATAAAGCATACAATTTATGAAACATTTGAACTGAAAAATAATAAGTTTAAGTACAAGATTTCCTTGTACTTTTGCTTGTATTCCCCCCCTGAAAACATCTGAAAAACACGGAAAAAGGGTAGGGGTATGAACTCACCGGTTGAGGAACACGTCGGTTTGGATCCTAAACGTCAATTCGGGGTTTGCAAACGCACAAGATTCCTATGTAATATGAAAAGATACACATTTGTATCTAATTAGGACTTGAACTAATAATTAGTTAAGGACATACACTTCTAGATGCGAAAACACTTCATTACAAGTGTTTGGAGGGACCCGGGTGACATCTATGGACACATATAGCTTGGATATGGAGTTTACTCTTCAAGATTTTACGGCTGTAAACTCATGGTGGGGTGTTCTAGGGTGCTAAATGGCCTTATATCATTTGAGGGTTAATTCTAGGTTTGGTTTTAAGCCATTGGAAAGTAGTTTGGGCATTTTCAGGACCATTTGAGGAGTTTACGAAAGTAAACTATGAGTTTAAAGCCATAAGCTCTTATGTACCCATTCACAATGTGTTTTGGTGGTCCTAAGTCAATCACATATGATTTCAAGTCATTTTACAAGCCAAGGGGTGAATTTAGGGCACCATTTAACCCATTTATAGGAGTTTACGGCCCAGGAACCCATTCTTGGGGGGTTTACAGTTGTGAACTCCTAAGGGAAGGGTTTTCATTAAGTTTAAGGCTTCTAAATCGTTTGTGGTTGCTTCTAGATTTTAGTTCAAGGCTTAGGAGGTGTGTAAGTGGCAACTTAATACCTTAGAAGGAGTTTACTACCCATGAATGGGTGTTTAAGGCCCAAGCATGTTCTTGGGAAGTAAAATCATGTTTACTCCTCTAATGATGATTTTAAAGTGTTCTAAGTCCAATCCCATAAGTCCATAAGCCATATCTAAGCTCCAAAGGTGGTTTGGAAGGGTTTTAAGGCTCAAAAACCCCACTTATATGTGTTCACGGCCCAAGAATGTTCCAGGGCTGTAACCACATGTTTATGGTCCTAAATCATGATTTGAACATGAGATTGAAGGTTAAAGATGCTAATCTAAGAGTTAGGGTAGTTACCTTGATGATTTGGAACCTTAATTTGATGATTTTAGAGTTAGAGTTTGGATTTGAGGAGAGAGCTTATAGAGAGAGTGAAAAAGCTTCAAATGAGGCTTAATCAACTTTATATATGGTTCGGGTTTGGGACACGGTGGAATTCTACCCGATACCGACGTTAAAAGGGGCTTTTGGTTGCACCCGATTAAGTTGTCGTAACCCGGCGGGACCGATTCTAAAAAATTTCAAATTAATAATTTGGTCCGTTTACATGAGTTTCTAAGGAGTTTGGACACTCATGAGATTATAATAAACATATAAATTTAAATAACTTACCCCAAAAAAGAAATCAGAACAGATTGCTAAAGACGGGTTTTACGGGCGGAACAGGTTACAGCGACGGAATAACTTCGGGTTGTCACAGCATACATGTAAACTTCGCAAAAATCTATGAATTGAGCTTTGCATTCCCTTCCAATAAACTAGTATGGACAACCTCTAAGGAGTTTGGACACTCATGAGATTGTAATAAACATATAAATTTAAATAACTTAGCCCAAAAACGAAATCTGAACGGATTGCTAAAGACGGATTTTATGGGCGGAACGGGTTACGGCGACGGAATAACTTCGGGTTGTCACAACATACATGTAAACTTCGCAAAAATCTATGAATTGAGCTTTGCATTCCCTTCCAATAAACTACTATGGACAACCTCTGATTTGTAGCATGTATATCCGAGTAGCTCCCGATTTCACTTTCATTGAAGCGTTTGATGAGATCAAGCTTAAGTTCATAATCATTTCCCATAGTCATCCTTCTATTTCTCAACAAAATTCCATCTTTTAGGTGGTTCTATTCAGAAATAGTCAAATTTTCTTTTATAAAATCTACAAGAGCTTGAAGGTTCCTATGTTAATGACACTACGAGGGTGTTTGGCTAAGGTTATTTAAGGATATTTTTAACTTATTATCGGTTCCACACCGATATAAGCCAAAACTAAGGTTTGGATAGAGGTTTTTTTTAGAAAAATAGCGTATAGCGGTTCTAAACCAGAGAAAAGTCATTTTTTATAAGTCAATCCTCTATAACATATCAAAAGTTTGCGAAAAACGTTTTTTAGAAACTTCTTGTTGATACCTTTATAAGCTATCATGTACACCCTTTAAGTGCTATTCAGTGTTTCTATACGGAAAGTATGCTACAAATTTTAAATCATGATGAGGTAGTAGTATCATTTCACCTTCTATAACATGCATTTACCACTTGGCTTTCACTTCCCTTATTATAAGCAAATGTATACTGCAGCCCGAACAACTTACTTAAATAGTTTTTAAGAGTGAGATTGCACTACTTCTGCTGCTGGACATGATTAAGAGCTTGATTGCCATTTTTAATTATCTAAGGCCTTCCTAATAAGTACCATTTCCATCATTGAACGGTTGCTACAATGTATAATAACTCTCTCTCATAAGTAGCTTATTCCAAATGTTTAGGCCTAATGACCTGCTAAAAAAGGTGTAGGTGTTTTTCTTGAATCTGGATAGCTCTAGCACCTACCCCTGATGTACGGATTTCAATAATGAAGGTTTTCTGAAAACAATCAGCCCTAGAGCTGGGGTTTTTTTTTAATGGCCACCTTTAGCTTTTCAAAAAAGACATCAGCTTCATATTTCCAATGTAAGCCTCTTTTCTTGAGTAAGTCGGTTAAAGGTTCGAAAATTTTCCCATTATCCCTGATGAACCTCTGTTAATAGCCCGTGATACCTAAGAATCATCGAATGCCCTTTTGGGTTTTTTGTCGAAAACGCTTAACCATATCTCCAATTTTTTTTAGGGTCTACCATAGCTCTTTCTCTACTGATCACATGCCTAGCAAGGTAATCTAATTGGTTGATACCGAACGTATATTTGGAAAATTTTACGAACAAAGATTTTATTCTAAGGACTTGGATAGTAATTTTGAGGTGTTCCAAGTTCTCTTTCCAATCGTAGCATTTGTCACACCCCAAACAGGAACGACAGAAACGTTAGGGGTGGAGGACGTCATGTACAGTATCACAACAATTGTATAATAGTAATCAAAGCAACAACAACCATTGTATTGATAATATATAATTTACATTGTGTTCAAAACATTGTCTGTTTAACATTAAAACTATAACAAAAGATAAGACGTAATACTACTATGCTCTATCTTCGTAATGCCTGAGAGGGTACCTGTCTACTAATTTTCCTGAAAATGTCTTGGTGAGTTTGTAAGCATTTTTGTTATAGAAAGTATATTCTTTGTTCTTTGAAAATGTCCATATGTTCCTCCAGAAAATCCTATATTTTCTTAGTAAGAAATGTGACCACACTAGTTCCTTCTATGATCAATTAGTTTATACTAGCTATATATAAACTAATATCGAACGGAGAGTTCAATGCATGGATCTACCCTAAGCCCACAACCAAAAAAGGAACAAAAAGTAAGGCAGAAATCACACATTCCACTACATATCAGATATTATTTATATATAATTCTGATGTACAAGCTAAGGAAACATAAAATTAACAATCAAGGGTCCTTTATGTTATATAGTTTGTAAATAAGTGTTGAACTTTTTGTAAATATGTTCCTAGTTCCACCCGCTCTACTATAAAATATTGTTTTCAATATGTAATCGTATTTGTTTCGAGAAGGTTGAATTGTAAACTATTTCCTTGTAAAATAACGATGTTTATCGTGGAAAATCCTATATTTTCCATAAAACCGAATTGTAGTATTAAACATTCCAAGAACGAAAAGCACAAGTATAATTGCCATACTTAATTTGATGATACATAGTTTTATTCATAAGTAAAACTAGCTAAAGATGTGTTTTCCCTGTAAACTAGATGTGATGTTAATACCCTCCTATGATCACTTAGTACATACAAGTTGTATATAATCAAGATCGAACAGACAGTCGAATGGGTGATTCCGCCCTAAGCCCAACACCAAACAAGGAACAAGAAATAAGGCGGAAATCACACATTCCATGCCTATCGGATATTAATTGTATATAACCCTGATGTATATGCTAAGTAATCACATAGTTAAACCCCTTGAGACTGTTTAAAAAGTATATTACTACGTAAATGTGTCATTGTTTTTTCCATGTGAGTTCATATAACTATACTGTAACCTAAGATGGCCTGATCGCGACGTTCTTCGGGTGTCGGAATGTTAACACCATTTGTCACACCAAGCCCGCCGGCCTAATTGTAGCTAACAATTAAGGTGCGAGATTGCCAGTCCCGTATATATCTATACATAGATATCTCGCTCTCCCTACAAGAGACTCTGGTTATAAGTCAGGACTTGGTTGGTACTTAGATAAGTACGTGGAGACGTGTCACAAAATGCTTCAACGAATTGACTAGAAATAAAGTGAAAAACCTTTTAGTCAATAACATGTAACTTTGTAAAAATAGTTTTTTTTGTTCCATCGAGTATACCTATTATAGTTTATAAGTTTGTTTCCATTGATGTAAAAACCGTTGTGTCTTAACATGTTTTGTAATTGTTTGTAAATTTAACATTAAGGAGGTCTGGCGTATTTAATAAATTTGACGTTTAAATACATATTAATGGTAAGAAAACATAATCAGTAAATTATATTTTTAAACACAATATTTCTTGTGCTTTACTTTTACCCCCCCCCCCCCTCCCAAAAAAAAAAACATTGAAAAAGTTTGAATAATATGGGGGTATGAACTCACCTCGAATATGTGTGCTAGTTCGGACGCGAAGGATCCTCGGGTTAGAATACATGTGATTAGCCGTATCAAAAATTCTAGGAATTATTTGAAAGTGTTCTTGGGTGTTCTTGGTGTTCTTGGAAAAAACATGAAGATTTGAAGGTGGTTATGAATGTTCTTGATGGAAATATGAAGATTTGAAGGAATCTGGGTAAAGTCACTTGAAGATATGATGATTTCGTATGATAGTTGAAAGCATTCTGGACGAGTTTTGAGAGAAAAATGAGGGTGTTTTCGGTTTGGAAAGTGAGAAATGGATTGAGTTTGCGGCTAAACATATATATATATATATATATATATATATATATATATATATATATATATATATATATATATATATATATAACGATGTGTTTTCGTCCTTAAAAGGCCTTAGGCTTTGGGTTTTCGTTCCTATATGGGCTTGGCTAGATGATTTCGGTCATAGCAAACCGAAATCTACATGTTCCTTAAATCTACAACCAAAAACACTTTAGGAATACTCTATGGAACATAAATTAACTTTGGTTTGAATCCATACTTAGTTACATAAATTAACTTTGGTTTGAATCCATACTTAGTTACAAGCTCTATATAAGTTCTATAAACAAGCCCCTTAGGCTATAGATGATACAATGCAACTAGGATTGCAATATGGTTTCACTTATACATGGTTAGGTTTTAGACTTCCTGGATCTAAAATTTTCCTGATTGTGACATTATCCCGCCGTTAGAGGGAATTTCGTCCCGAAATTCGTTCTAGAGTGGTTATTATTTGAACTAGAGAAAGAGGTGGGTACTGCTTTTCCTATTGATCTTCTCGTCTCTAAGTGAATTCAAATTCTCCTTTGGCATTCCAATGGATCTTCACTATTGGTATGCAACTTTGTTCCCTTTATTTTGACTGTTTGTTTAAGGATGGTTAGTTGTACTTAAGACGAGGAAGGGTGTGGGTTTGGTTTAGTTGTCTACGTTCACTTGAATGGTAGCATGTCCACTTGTAGTCTTGTGCACCTTTGTCCTGAAGTTCATGGTAAGACACATACTTGGTCCATCTATCATCACCTCATATATACAAGTCGTATATAATAATGATTGGAAAGAGGGTCGGATGGGTGGCTTTGCCCCAAATCCAAAACCAAACAAGGAACAGGAGTCAGGGCGGAATCACACGTTCTAAGTCCGTAGAATCTTAATTATAAACCAGCCTCGTGTATTCACTTAGTAGTGATAGGCTAGCTGTATGGGTCTTTAACCTCTATTCTTGAATATGACTTCTTGTACTAATGGTATTCCTGGGAGGTTTGTTGGGGATACTTCAGGAAGGTTACGTACTTCCAGAACATCATCGGTGTTTTTCGCTTACAATTTCTTGTCTACAGAGTGAGTTAGGAAGGCCTGGTAACCCTCGCATGGGTACTTCTGAGTTTTGAAGTGAGAGACGATACAAAGGTTTTTTCGGGTTTGTCGTTATAGTTTGAAAGAATATTGTTATTTGGCGATTAAGGCAAAGGTTCTTTCCGTAGCACATGGAGTAGGTATGGTGAGGACCAAGCCAATCCACGTCGAATGACGACGTCAGAACTTCTCGTGGTAACGGGTGTTAGGCCAATTTGGAAGGAGTGACAGCTTAGAGCGATGGTGTACTGTATGTATATGTCTTTAGTGCTTTCTGTTTTATCCTTGTTATTACTACTACGAATATATGCACTGCATTTAGAGAGTATAGGCAGTAAGAGTGCTCCGATAATTAGTGATGAAATCTCATAATATGATCCCTACCAAGTCCCTCTATAATCGCTTAGTGTATTAAAATATTATATAGTTAAGATTGAGAAGGCAGTCGACTGAGTAACTCCGCCCTAAATCCACAATCAAACAAGAAACATGAAATAAGGCGAAATCACTCACTCTATGCCCGCATAATCTTAAGTATGTATGACCCTAATGTTTACACTAAGCCATCATAGCTCACCTACAAGGATCCTTAGTTTTTATATGAATGATGTGTTTTATTCGGACGAGGGAGCAATTTATGATTATGTTTTTAATTGTCACAAATTTTAGTGAAAATTCGATGCTTACTTATTGTTGTTTGGAAACGTACCAAAAATCCCAGTAGAGTTCCTCTTTGCTTCATCATGCACTGTTGTTAAACTCATCCTGCTCCTCTGTCATTCCTCTCTATGGGACAATCTCTCTTGAAATGTCCTGTCTTACCATATGCATGACATACTTGACTTGTACCAACATTGGTGGTTGAAGTGATGTATTGGGCCGGAGTCCTATAGAGGCAGGCGGTATGCCCCTTCTTGTTGCACCTTTTTCAATATAACTCCTGATAGACTCCATAATGATGGTAATTGCACTTGCTGCAGTGTGGGAGGTATTATGGTGTTGTTAGTGTTGAGGTATTAGGGCCAGTAGGGTATGGACGGCCACAACTTGTTGCCTTTTGGTAGGCCCTTGAGTTGAACTGCCCCCTTTCTCGTTCCCGAACTTCCGTTTCATGTTCTTAGGTTTGTGGGTTGGGGTATCCTTTCTCAGAACCCTCCTCATGAACCCTCTTTCGGTCTTCCTCAGCTCATTTGCTTGGCTGTTGTAGTGGAGTGGCTACATCTACTTATGTTGTTCGTGTGAGAATGGGAGTGTCTAAAGAATCTATGAGATTAATAAAAGTATCTCTATTGAAATATCCATGATGATCCTTACCGGGTCCTCCTATAATCATGTAGTGTATACAGATTATGTATAACCAAGATCAAATAGACCTTTAAATAATTGATCGCATTGTAATATCACAACCAAACAAGGAACAAGAAGTAGAGCGAAAATCACAAATTCTAACTCTATAAGATCTCAATTATATATAACCTTAATGTATATACTCATTCATTATAGACCTACCGGTAAGAGTCATTTAGTTTTCACATAAGTTATTTATAGTTCCTAAAATACTCCTATAGTATTTTAATTTTATGTTTGATTCTAGAGCATCTTGATATATGAAGTTGATAAGTTTTTGACTTCTTCTTATTGTATAGTATCATAAAATACTCCTATAGTGTTTTAAACTTTATGTTCGGATAATGCTCCTTTGCATGTAGAGTTGGTAAGTTTTAGACTTGTTGCAACACCACTATCACTCCCAAACACATGTTGGTCGTATCTCAAATAAATATAGTTGATCAGGGTATATTTATCCGAGATATGATTACATACCTGTCTAGGTTTGACTATAGTGTCCAACATCTAAATACTTTTGTTTTGTTCTTCTTGTGATACTTGTTCTAGTATATATATATATATATATATATATATATATATATATGCATGTACGTATACTTTTATGAAAATATAGTTATATTTTAAAAGTATTTCTCTTGGTCAGAGTGTTTTTATCCCATTGTATTTATGGTTATATATCTTTTAAGGGTTGATATACTTAATTCACTTTAAACAAGGCTCTGATACCAATCGGTCACACCCCCAAACCGGAACAGCGGAAAGTTTCGGGGGTGGAGGACATCATGTACAATATCACAACAATTGTATAATAGTAATCAAACCAACGTAATCATTGTATTGATAATATATAATTTACATTGTGTTCAAAACATTTCCTGTTTAACATTTGTAACAACGTAAAATTTCCAAAATAGTTTTTCTTTTTTAAAACATACTTTTAATCACAAGGTAATATCAAAACATAATGTTTCCAATGTTATCATCACAAAACATCCCAGAATTTCAAGAAATAAAACTCCACGAGTGCGTAGGGATCATGCCAACGTCTTCTCGTGGTCATCACTAGTACCTGAAACACATAACACATAACACTGTAAGCATAAATGCTTAGTGAGTTCCCCTAAATACCACATACAACACATAAGCCACTTGAGGCTATAGTATGCCCTCTGGTCGATGTGTCTTAGCGGGACCCTCCAGTCCCGTAGCTCGTTGGACCCTCTGGTCCGGTCATAGCTCGTCGGACCCTTCGGTCCAGTCTGTATCGTTGGACCCTTCGGTCCGGTCTATATCCTTGGACCCTTTGGTGCGGTCTATATAACATATGTCATACATATAACAAAATGCACATAATCTCATACATACACATAGCATACAAGACCCTCCAGTCTACACATAAATACCACTCTAGGTAATGTATAGTGAGAAGATTCACCTCGGGTATCTTGGATAATCTCGAGATGTTACAACATTAAAACTATAGCAAAAGATAAGATGTAATACTACTATGCTCCGTTTTTGTAACGCCTGAGAGGGTACCTGTCTACTACTTTTCCTGAGAATAAAAGTGGTTTGAAAAAGTGTCAACATTAAAGTTGGTGATTTCATAAGAATTTTATTTTTATAGAAAGTATATTCTTTGTTCTTTGAAAATGTTCGTATGTTCATCTAGAAAATCCGATATTTTCTTAGTAAGAAATGTGACAACACTTGTCACACATTCCACTGTCTATCAGATATTATTTATATATAACTATGATGTATAACCTAAGGAACCATAAAATTAACAATCAAGGGTCATTTATGTTATACTAGTTTGTAAATAAGTATTGAACTTTTTGTAAATATGTTCCTAGTTCCACCCGCTCTACTGTAAAATATTGTTTTTAATAAGTAATTGTATTTGTTTCTAGAAGGTTGAATTGTAAACTGTTTGCTTGTAAAATAAAGATGTTTATTTTGGAAAATCCTATATTTTCCATAAAACCAAATTATAGTATTAAAAGTTCCAAGACCCAAAAGCACAAGTATAATTGTCATACTTAATTTGATGATACATAGTTTAATTAATAAGTGAAACTAGTTGAAGATGTGTTTTCCATGTAAACTAGATGTGATGTTAATACCCTCCTATGATCACTTAGTACATACAAGTTGTATATGATAGAGATCAAACAGAAAGTCAAATGGGTGATTCTGCCCTATCCCCAACACCAAACAAGGAACAGGAAATAAGGCAGAAATCACACATTCTATTCCTACCGGATATTATTTGTATATATAACCCTGATGTATATGCTAAGTAATCACATAGTTAAACCCCTTAAGACTGTTTAAAAAGTATATTACTATGTAATTGTGTCGTTGTTTTCTCCATGTGAGTTGATATAACTATACTGTAACCTAAGATGGCCTGACTGTAGCTACCAGTTAAGGTGTGGGATTGTCAGTCCCATATTGATCTATACACAAATATCTTGCTGTCCCTACAAGAGACTTTGTTTATAAGTCAGGAATTGGTTGGTACTTAGATAAGTACGCGAAGTCGTCTCACAAGTTGCTTCAACGAGTTTACTAGTAACAAAGTAAAAAACCTTTTAGTCAATAACATGTAACTTTGTAAAAATAGTTCCTTTGTTCCATAAACTACACCTATTATAGTTTATAAGTTTGTTTTCATTGATGTAAACACGATTGCATCTTAACATGTTTTGTAATTTTTTGTAAATTTAACAGTAACGATGTTTGGCGTACTTAATAAATTTCATGTTTAAATATATATTATGGTAAGAAAACATAATAACCAAATTATATTTTTAAACACAACATTTCTTGTGTTTTACTTGTATCCCCCCACCCCCCCCCCCCCCCCCCCCCGCACGGAAAAACATTGAAAAAGTTTGGAAAAATATGCGGGTATGAACTCACCTCGAATGCGTATGCTAGTTCGGACGTGAAGTGATTGCTACGGATCCCCGATTTAGAATATGTGTGAGTGGGCATATAAAAAATTTTAGGAATTATTTGAAGGTTGTCTTGGTGTTCTTAGCGAAAACTTGAAGATTTGAAGGTGGTTATGAATGTTCTTGATGGAAATTTGAAGATTTGAAGGAATCTGGGTAAAGTCACTTGAAGATATGATGATTTTGTATGATAGTTGAGAGGATTCTGAATGAGTTTTTAGAGCAAAATGAGGGTGTTTTCGGTTTGGAAAGTGAGAAATGGATTGAGTTTGCGGCTAAACACACACACACATACACACACACAGACACACACACACACACATATATATATATATATATATATATATATATATATATAGCAATGTGTTTTCGGCCATAAAAGGGCTTAGGCTTTGGGTTTTTGGTCCTAAATGGGCTTGGCTACATGATTTCAGTCTCAAAGGTCATTGCAAACTGAAATCTCCATGGTCCCTAAATTTACAACCGAAAACACTTTAGGAATTAGATTCCAAAAACCGAAATCAATATGTTCTAGAAGTCTAAAACCGGAAACTCTTGTATTGTGTGTTTACTTATGGTTTAAGTCTTTACTTTTGATTTATATTGATTTATACAAACATAAATTAACTTACGTTTCAATCCATACTTAGTTACAAGCTCTATATAAGTTCTATTGACAAGTCCTCAAGGCTATAGATGATACAACGCAACTAGGATTGCAATGTGGTTTCACTTATATATGGTTAGGGTTTAGACTTTCTATATCTAAAATTTTCTGGATTGTGACAACTTTATACCAGTATGCCATTAAAGAAAGTAAGAATGAATTACCTCAAGTATGGCTTAAAGATCGAGCTCATCATATTCTGAAAAGTGGTAGGGAAATTTGATAGGCTAAAAGGGATAACAATAAATTCATAAAAACCTTCATGCATAATCTTGAAATATATCTTTCCATTATCCATTATGTTCATTCTAATTTTATGGTAACCACTTCTCAAATCGAGCTTAGAGAAGTTGTCGTTAACGTGAGATTCATCAATTAGTTTTTTGACTATAGGAATTGGAAGTTGGTCTCTAACTGTTAGTTGCTTAAGCTTCTTGTAATCTATACAAAATCTGTGGTTCCCATCATTTTTCTTAGCCAAAGGAATTACTAAAGCGAAGTTACTATTGCTGGGTATTACTACTCCATTGTTCAGCGTTCATGGAAACATTCTACAATGATATTTTTTTGGAGTTTCCTATACCTATAAGCTATATGGTTGAATGGGCTACAACCTTTTTGTAGGGTGATACTGTAATTTAAGGATCTATTAGGAGGGAGTTATGTAGGAGATGCAAACACATCTTTGAAAAGATTGATAAGCACTCCTAATTCTGTAGTTTTTGTATCGCTTGTATTTTCTATGTCACTGAGTATTAACTTGATTCTCCATAACTCAAAAAGCTTCTCATCAATGCTTATAATATAAGCTTTGGCCGATGGTGGAAAATGCTAACTGGTGACGAGATAAATATTTCCCAAATCATAGAGCACCAATCATTTACCTTTTCCAAACAATCATTTACCTTCTCTTTCCTAGGAACACATGCGATTTTTTGAAACGTCAACATAATGTTACTGAGTGCCCAAGTTTTCATAGTTTTTGGTTTTTATTGGGTAGTATCATTTTATGAATCTTTTTCTTTTAGAAAAACATTTTATCAACCATAGGTTACTATGTTTTAGGATATCTAACGAATCTTATATTTTTAGGATATATCTATTTATCCTAATGTACTATCTTTACGGGATATCTAACGATCCTTTCTTAATATCTCTAGGATATCTAATGATCCTTTCTTATAACCTCTAGGATATCTAATAATCCTGTCTTAGTATTCTATTAGGATTTTAATCTGACCCTAACATATTTTATTTATCATTTCAAGGTGTCCCTAATGGTAGTCATACCTTAAGGGTAAGGTTGTAAACGAACTGAACGTTCAATGAACTGTTTGTGAACCATTTGACGGGAAGTTCATTTATTTTCGTTTATTTAATAAATAAACGAACATGAACACAAATTGTCGTTCTTTTAGTTAAACGAACGAACATGAATAATGGTTTCATTTGTTAAATTATGTTCATGAATAGTCATTTATTTAATTCGTTTACGTTCATTTATGTTCATTAATATAAGTTCCTTTTATGTTCATATATGCTTAGTTATGTATGATTACATTACTATATTATATGTTCAGTTATGTTCATATATTTTCAATTATGGTTGTTTATTGGTGTTCGTTTATGTTCGTTAGTTTATGTTCATTTAGAATGTTAACAAACATAAACGAAAGAACATGAATAATATAATTTGTTAAACAAATAAACATGAACATGAAAACTCATTTGTTTATCCGTTGATGTTCGTTTATTTGTTTGGCTAACTTAAATGAACAAAGATGAACAAACCCTCGTTCGTGTTCGTTCGATTTGTTTATAGCCTTACTTAAGGGGATGTAATGTATTACCAAGAGCCCCCATAATCGACATAGTTTGACTAGTTCTACCCCGACAAGACGGTTCAACAAAAGTTGAAGAGTGAAAAAAAAAGTTATCTTGTCGGGATTGTAGCTAGTAATCATAAGTGGGGTTGTCATATCCCGTATAGATCTATACATATCTTTCTAGCTTTCACAGGATTAATGATTATAAGTATTTGAGGAATTCTAAACTTAATCAAGGCCTTTCGATGAATTAACAGCTCACAAGCGCATTGACCTTAGGTATTTATCTTTTATCTTTTATCTAAATCCTTCCTATGAATTTCTTATAATTATTGCAAAATAAGTATTTTATATTTGATAGTTATAAGCATTTATATTAATCCTACTTAGAGATTTCCTAGAACTATCATAATATAAATCTTTATCTTATATTTTCTAATTATAATCTTTTATCACATAATTATTTTGTATATATAAGTATTCATATATGTACCCAAATTATGGTTATTTGAAAATAGGATATTTTGGCAGAGTAACAACTAAGTACATTGTATATCCTTAAATTTGATGAACATAACTTCTAGGTGCTATGTTATCCTATGGAATTAGCCATTGTAATATCTAGGTATTATCTCTTCATAGACTATTGGGCATCATATCTCTTAGGTATAATATCATAGCTTAACACTAGGCATAATATCTACAACTATATTATCCTAAGGCTTTAAGTTTTATAAAATGATTTGATATTTATAATGATAAATATATTTTGATAAAAGCCTTTGACACACATGTATTCCCCCTCGTAAAATATTTAAAATAGTGAAAATAGGTGTCGAGTCCTTACTCTAGTAGCGTATTCTGACGCATCCGAGCCATTGCATCAGAAGCTTTGTGCCATCAAAGGATATTCAAAATTGCTTGAGACGTATAAATAGAGGGTTTGGAAGATTGATTGGGGTGAGAAAAAAAGAATTGAGCTCCTTTTTTTATAGTCTATGTGCGACCGACACACTTCATGTGCAACATGCACTTGCTTCTTGGCTCTATCCAGATCTTGTCACGTGTCACACTTCTGATGGTCCACATTTATGACAACTGTAAAAATTCTAGTCAGTTATAGGTATGAATAAACTTAGTTGCACGTATAGGCACGAGACATGCTAGATTTGGTAGCTCGAGGCTACGTCATAACCTACTAGAAACTTGGAAACAAGTAGAATCGAAGGATAGTATACTTAGATTTCACATTGATATGTGAGTTCTACCACTACACCATTCTTTATGAACATTCATTTGCATGTTCATTCATGTCGAATTTGATAATGATGGTGGTATGATTTCACCGAAAAATCAACATGCATGTTGTTAGAAGGTGAAATCCAATGACCAAAACCTACATCAAATCCATCAACTTGAGTTTTTACAAGTTTTAAAGATCCAAAACCACATGCATTCATGTTTTTCATTTAGAAACATCATTTGGAACAAAATGAAGTCATTCATGGTCTTCAAATCATAATGCATGTGATGAACATCAAGCTTAAAGGCTTGATGAACAAAGTACATTGTTAAGAATGCTTATAAACCATTTATTCACAAATAAATATCTAAAATTCATTTTCTGCTCAAATCCGATTTTCCCAGAATCCAAACAACAAATGATCTGTAAAATTTCACAAAATAACTTATTTTTCTTGATTAATTGTAATTTTTACAAGAAAATAGATCAATAATTCATATAAAATACTTTTTGCAATCATTAAATTCTGAGAAAACTTTTCGATGATCCATACACTATGTGAAGACATTTTATGATGTTGCATGCATTTCTATGATTGTTTTTTATTTATTTCAATTTTATTTTTGATGAAGAGAAATAAAATAGTAATATATAAATGAAATAATGAGATCTTATTTGTATTTTGTATAAACTAGCACAATTAAGCACATGTATTCTCCTCCAAAGCATATCAAAATATAAAATTAGGGTTGTAAGACTCACCTTAACATGTGATTATTGATTTGGTTCAAGAATTTGATGTGAGAAACCGAAATGTGTCACTTCTAAAATGAGCTGTCAAGACTAATTTATTTACTTAATAAATCAAAATGAAATTTGTGGTATAAATTAATAAGTGTTGGTTGTTTTATAATTCAACCAAACTATAGGGCCCATTTACTAAATTAAATTAATGGAGTAGGACCAAATTTTTAGGATAATACTAAGTGAGGGACTGCTTTTAAACATTTGGCATATAATTTTTGGTTTTAGGACTTATTTAGTAACATATTTTCAAGGTAAAGGTTGGGAATTGTTTTTGAAATGAATTTTGAATGATTTGAACTTGTTTGCTAAGAAATTTCAAGAAAGGGGTAGGTTTGAAAAAATTAAAGATAATGTTTGAGAAGGAGGAGTTTCTCCTCCTGTTACGAGTTGATGTACAAAAGAAAAAAGAAACAAAAAAAGGAACGAGATTTTGGATCCTCGATGGTCTACGAGTCGATGGAACAACAAACAAATGGTGGTGGAGGCGATTACTTACAACGATGGTAGGCAACAACACAACGGATTGTGGTGTTGTCAATTTTATGGATACTTTGGCAGTGGGTTGATGAAATTGAGAAGGGGGAGGGAGAGAAATGATTATGTGATGGAGGTAATGTTTGGGGTGTGATTTTCGATCAAAATAGGATGACGCAGGGTGGTGAAGATGGTAGTCTTCGATGGTGATTAAAACAGAAGAAGAAGGAGTGGAGAAGATAATCAGCTGGGTTTTTTTATGGTTCAATTGAGGACACTGAACTCACACTTTATAGTGTAGATGAATGTCCTAACCATCTCACAACACATAATTTGAAACCTAATCAAACACACAAAAATCTGATCATTCTAGTACCTTAAGGGAAGTCTTGCACTTAATGAAGAAGAAGGGAAGGGGGTATAGGGTTATGCACATGGGAAGAGGGACGAGAAAGTCGAAGAAGTATGATTTTTGAGTCTTGCCACAACATGTAGGCCCACAATGATCACAAAATTCCAAAATAATCCTAGTTTATCTATAATAATGTCGCAACCTGAATCAAATAATCCATTAACTCCAAGTATCCAACTTCCAAATCTGAATCGACAAGTTGTCTAGATGGATAAAGTTTCAAACTTTATCCATAATAATGCCACAGTCTTCTAAGATTTAAACTTTTAATACACCAAAATGACCTAAAGGACTATGATAACTTGCATGGATAATAGGAAAGGGAAAAGATCACAACTTCCCTAGTCTATGAGGCCCAAGAAGTATTCTAAACAGATCAAGAAGTATTAGATTCCATCAACTCCAAGATCACCCATACAATTGACCAAAAGTGCCAAAAACCTCAGATGAAAATATGTAATGAACTAGATAGCAACATTGGAACTTTATACTCACTATGGTCCAGAAATGTAGTGCCTTTGATGGATCCAAACTTGAAGCATCATTACTTGCACCTAAAAGATAACCTTTTTAATCTTCTTATTTCATCAAAATAGCATAAAAAGCATCCAAAAGACGAGAGATGAGAGGGGAGAAGCTCAAATCTTGAAGGTGGATGCTAGGGTTTCTTCCAAGAGGTTCTACAGATGATGAAAGCTGATAAAATGCCCTAAAATGCAGAACATTAAGCTTAAATACGTTGAAAACCCCAAAAAGATCATGGGATTGGGCCAGACTGTTCCCCACACATTGGCAATGAGTTTTCACCCAAATTCACGTCAACTTCAAACAACTATAACTTCTTCGTTTCAACTTTGTTTTCGGTGATCTTTATATCCACGGAAAGGTATTGACGAGGTGGGCACTTCTATCTAGTTAATTTTTGCTTAACTCATGCCAAACTAAAAACCATAATCCATGCAAGAAGCCAAAAATATAAATTTTCCCATTTTACCCTTTGGCTCCAAAGCACAAACCAAAGGCTCAAATCATAAAACTGATATTCTTAACATCCAATAGGGTCTAAAAGCTATTTCCTTAGAGCCCAAGGCCTTTATGTGAACCATTTTTTTTCCCAAAATCCCAAAATAAGTAACTTCTCAAAATAGTGTGTTACAACATCTATGAGATGTTATGCCATTAGGGACTGAAGTTGCGCTAGGAGGAGGATGTTGCACGATCTTGAGGAGATGTTGCGCTATCATGGACTATCTTTGTACATGATGTGCCATCTTGATTAATGTATGATTAGAAGGGGATCATGATCAATAAATACACCATGTTGTGTCACCATGATGGATATTGGCCTATTTATTGATCATGATGATCTACCTATGCATCATGTTGCTCCACTATGGTTAATGTGGTCCATCATGTGTGTTGTTGATGCTCATGGGTTGCATGGCATGTAAGAATGTTGAAGAAGATGATGCATCATGGAATACGATTAGTTGTTTGCATTTATGGGCTTATGGTCAAATGGGCTTGGCCCAATAGGGTTTTAGGTTTGTTCCCTCATTATAAATAGGGATGCATGCTTACTCATTTAATGTGTCTTGTATCGTGGATCTTTAGTGAGTAGAATGAAAATTTGGTGAATTGTACTAGTAATCTCTATTTGAGAACTCTAAAATAAAGAATTTCTTCCCTCCTAGCCGTGGATGTAGGTCACCTAGACCGAACCACGTAAATATTATATCTATGTGTGCTTTTAGTTTTGCTTGTTATCCACATTACTTCTTAACAGGGGCCATCATAACTTGTCAAGTGGCATTAGACTTGTTCTAAGTGTTGTCAAGTATCATCTTTTTTCCTTAATATCCATGAATCAATTTACTCAATGGTTGTGCTTCGTAAATTGTTTCTTTTTTTTTTTTCTATTTTTTCTATTGATTATGGGGTAAAACCCAAATGTTTTCACTATATTAGATGTAACCTAAACATTAGGTTATTCAATTATTTGAATATTGATTTCATTAATATATTATGTTTTTTTTATTAAATTCATTATGTATTAAGTTTTTGTTTTTTATTATGTATTATGAAGTTAATTATGATTTAGATAACCAATTGTATTAACTTAAATCTTAACTTGTTTATGATCAATAAATTGTTGGGATAGTTGTTAGGCATAACCTAGTGTTCGGTGATAAAATAGTAGACTTAAATGTATAACAAATTGTATGTGAACAACTTATACTAATAATTAAATCTCATTGAAGTTAACTCATAGATCAAATGTCACCTAATGCAAACTTAATTATAAGTATTTAGATACTTAATTGCATGATCATTCTGTTAATCATCTTTATAATTAATCCATTTAGTAATCTGACCAAGATAAATAATACATTATAAAATGGTAAATAAAAACTAACACTCATTGAACTCAATTGGATCCATTATATCTGAAGGCAAAATCAAATTCCATGTGAAAACGTCATTATCATTTTTATAGCTACTTTTGTTGGCTTAGTTGAACAGGATTAAAAAAACCCCCCATTTACATTACTCTTTGTAGTTTAATTAGCATTTTATTTTATCTAAACTAAGATCCCATTCCCCCTCTGATCTTACCAAAACTATACTACTACACGATCTGGTCCACTACCTATAATGTGTATTAGTTTTGCATTGATAGATTATGATTTATAAATTTAAAACCTGATGTTATATATATATATAAACACACACACACACACCTCATCAATACCTAACTAGTAGTAATAAAAGTTATGTTCATGCGTTATATTGTGAGTAGACGAAAATTATGTAGTCGTAGTTTATTTGTTTCTTCTTTGCTAGTAGGAGAAGCTATATCTATGTGCCCCTCAATGATTTAGTGCTGACATCTAAAGTGTTTGGTCGATCCTTAAATGAAGTTGATGCATTTAATTTAGTAGGCAGATGTATTTGTCGTAAGTCTTTTCAAGAAACATAATCTTCAACACTTAAATTGAATCTTATCCATATCTCGGGTTAATACAAATATCTTGTAAAACAAAGGCATACTTTATCACTTATTTAACGGTCGGATCTTGATTTTATCAAAGTTTGATACTTGCATTGAATGACATACTCTTTGTTGATTATTGGCGAAGTATTGGACCTCGTATGGTTAATGACTTGTCTAAGTGGAAGATGGTTGTAAATAGTGTCAAAAGTCATTAATTATTGGTAAAGTTTATAATAATAGTAGTGTCCTTTTGGGTTTCCCTCAAGACCCATTTAAGCAAATAAAAGACAAAAGAATTTTGGAAAAATTATATATTTAATTTTTGATGCCTTGATAAACTAACTAGTATTTATTTTAGAACTAAATGTAATTAATTAACAACATGGTTTGTATGTTAATTATTTGGAATATTCAAAAATCCATAAGGGATAAGGTAAGGGACAAAAAGGAATTGGATTTATCCAGAGTTGCTTTGGGAATAAGCAACTGAAGCCTATAACTTGGGTGATGGTAATCAAATCCTATTTGCTCATTCCCTCATTAAAATTATGTTCTTCCCTCTTCATTTAACGAAGATTAAAATTCTTAACCCTTCTAAGGTTTGTAGAATTTTCGTTCATGCTCCTCTCTTGAAGTTTTCTATTGAATTTTCTCTTTTAGTGATCTTCCATATGTTGTTTCCCGATTCCCGATTTATGACGATCGACTAATTGAATATATCAAACTAGTCTAGGCTTGGCCAAGAACTTAGGGGTGTCATCACTAAATCATCGAGGGGCCTATAGATATCGCTTTTATCCACATGGGGTAAAAGGAACGGATAAACATCGACGCAAATGCTTGCTTGTAATTACTCATCAAATTACACATGACAATATGTTTTATAACACCAAGTTACTAGTGCGTTTACATATGTCAATGTGCAACCGACTTGCAACTACAACTCACATGTCTCTGTTTCAAGAATATAAGATATTATCATCTCATGATCACTCATGATAAAATCCATGAAGTGATTCAAATGAGCATGGGTTGAATCCAATAATCAAATCTTATTCTAGAGTACTAATGAACACTGCAGCCACTTTGTCCTAGAAAAACTACAGACCCATTCATGACTGTCTTGCCTCAATACCTACTTCTAAAGTATGATCGACCGTGGATGGTTTGAATAACCTAGATATTCAGGAAGTCAAAACATGCAAAGTCAAACACAAGAACAATACTAATCCTATATGGCCCCAAAACTTTTGAGTCATATTGTTTACTTATTATTCATTGTATAATGTTTCGAATGGTCAACTTAATACTTGAATTGAAACAATAGTTATGCCATGCTCCAAGCATGCACACTATGTTCGTCTAAAAATAGTTATGCCATGCTCCAAGCATGCACACTATGTTTGTCTATGGTCCTTACTTTGTGAAATAGAGCAATTGAAAAACATGCTCACTTTACAATTCCAAATCCTTATTGCAAGTGTAAGAATTCCAAATTCTTGTCACTGCTAGAAAGTGTTAGATTCTAAACTATCATGCAATGAATCGTTTGTAATGTCTAGGTACCAAAAGTCATAGAGACTTGTCCAAAGATATTACAAAATATTCCTTCGGAGATTGATACAAGAGAATTCCATGGAAGCGAAGTCTCAAATTCAAAGTACATTCCTTTGAACATCCTTCTTGCGTAAAAGTTTCTCACCACAGATTCTTAATATCCAACACCCAATATGAAAGCATTCCATATTTTCCATATGAAAACTCGTTATTAATAGAGTACTTTCTATTTATAATAATGTCGATATAGTCCCTCCATCACTATACTTTTAACTGTCTTTAAGCGACCAATCCTTGGCGAACCTTAGATTGCCCTTTAACAATCCGTTAACCAATTTAGAACACGAGAATATTATAACATATGCAATCGATCCTATACCCGAAGCATATGGGACACGATTCATAATTTTTAACATATAGACATGATACTTGATCAGTTTGTTGCTATAATTTTTCTATTTGCCATGTTCTCATAATTTTGATTATGAAGAGGAATACCATAATCATAATCAAAATTTGAGAATGCAATTAACATTTCCATATACCAAATTTCCTTATGTTGAACCATTCCTACCTAACATTCATATATATATATATATATATATATATATATATATATATATATATATATATATATATATATATATATATATATTTGACTAAATGTGATTAAAATCTCAGTCTAAGCTTTTAGAATTGAAATGAAGTATAATTTCCTGTCCCTTAATTTTAGTAACACAGCTTTTCAAACTCTGCAACTTGCAAAGGGAAACTTTTGTATTCTATAATTAACATTGCTAACGTGAAACATTTACCATAATTGATTATGCTTCCACTAGCATAATAATTATTATCTTACTAGCATAACACTTATGCTCCCACTAGCTTTGACATGTAGTCAGAAATCAACTAGACTTATAGAAATCAATACTCCATTGACTTTCATTACCAAAGTTCAAATTTTTGACGCGAGATGCTTTGATAAGACTTTATCTAGGCTTCTCAAACTCATACACTTTTCCTTAGATAGCTCAAATGTGTGTCGAAACTATTTTAGAAGTTACACCAATAAGTCTCAAATATTTAGACCTTTTGCCATTGCTCACAATTCGAATTATGAAAATTGATGTCGTAATTATAATCAAATTTGAGATGGAAAATATCAAAACTAGTATCTCCTTAAAATATACTTAGTGAAAGCGTTTCCTCACCATCATTTTCATGAACCAGAGAGAAACCTTATGACACTTAGATTTTATGGTGTATGTGTTCCTATCCATGTGAATTTGTCAACCCATAATCAAAAGACAAGATTAGTGACAAATCCAAACTCTTATGGACTGAACCTGTTTTAATCTTAATTTCTTGCGACTTTGTAGCACAAGCGCTACCATTGCTTCCTTGGTTGATATGCAAACAGCTGAGAACTCATAGAACTCACATGCATAGTTAACTTAACTGGAATGGGCACAGAAACAAGAATATGTTGACATGATGGGTTATAAACCTCAAGTTGTGTGCTTGTGTTTAACAACAAGTTTACTCTTGATTAGTGCTTGAAACTTTCAAGATCTTTAAGACTCCCACTGACCTCTTGACATATAATATTCTCTTTTCAAGAACCAATCCTTGAAAAACAAATATTCAAGAATTAGTGCAGATTCTAATCAAGACTAACACTTCACACCATTGGCCTTAGTTGGTCTTTGTCCTTACCAAGACATCACAACTTACCAATTTAAAAAGGGTAGAAAACATTTTACTCTACATTTGATAAGTGTTATAAACCTTTCTTAAGATTATGTCACTCTAGTTACAATCTTGGAGTATGACTCTGTGACTAGATTTTGGAACGTAGTATGACTTACCTTTTGATTTAACCAAATCAACAATTCACGATTCCTCTTCTTAGCCATACAAATGCACTAAGATATCCTTAGAGAATCAATTGTGATATAGTTGTCCATAATCATTAAGATGATGATAAAACACGATACTAAAGTAGTCTCCCATCTCTTCAAATTGGAGAAACTTTTATCTCTCTACCTAATTTGATCGTTCTCATTCGTTCTTCCATAAATCGAAACTTTTTCAATGTTTAGACTTATACTTAAACTTGTAAGCGTAACCATATTTACTCAACTTTAGTAAATCATGACGAATAGTTTTATCATTCTTTGTGGTGGACCTGACCAGCGCACACCCAGTGTACCTGATTCCCTAGTCTTTCACTTGACTCACATATGCATGTGTTCAAGAAATTAGTCTTAATCTCCAAAAGACAAAGTTCTCATTCATCACACACTCCAGGTTGCATGATTCCAAGTTTCTATCCAACTGAAACTTGGGTGATGAGAATCTTTCCTTATTAGGTAAATTCTCGACACTACCACAAAAGAAAGAATCAAATTCATATTGCTAAAATTAGAAACAAACAAACAACAATTTCACAAATCTCATTGCAAGGAGATATAGTAAAATAAAACAAAACAAATTTTATTTCTTTATAAAATCCGGAAAACTTTTCCTTACAATGAAATTACCAATGAAAACTATGTTATTACATATTTTCTAGCAATCTATCATAACTCCTAAGCGGCAGCTCAAAAATCCGATCTCCGAACCATGCGATTGAAATACATCTTCGCGATCAGATTCAACATGCTCTTACTTTAAGCTTCCTTCCCTTTGCGTGATCCTACAAAACATCAAAATGCAACCTTGACACATCATGTATTAAGAATCAACAATTAGGAACTTAATAGAGTTAGACAGTAGACTTACCTGGAGCAGAACCGTATAATCTGATTAAATTTCTCAGGTAGTCAGGGTTGCTTCGCTTCAAATGTCCCTTTCCATGGAAATAGAAACACATAGGCTCACATGGAAGAGTCTCAAAATTGGCCTTTCTCTTATGATCAAAACTTTTGACCATGGCTAATTCCTTTCCACTAGGAGAATGAATCTTTTCTGGGATGTCCATGTCATATTGGGATGTAGATCTTCCAGTTAGACTTGCTTGGCCATTGCGCCAAATCATTGCTGATTCAACAACAATTAGCAAATAGGTGAGATCAATTAGGGCCATGTCGTGATCTGTCACATAGTAGTCTTTAACAAACTCACTATATGACTCAGGAAGTGACTGAAGAACCAAGTAAATATCCAACTTCCTTAGGAAGACGTCACCCAACATCCTTAGCCTATCAATATGCAGCTTCATGTCCAATACATGAGTATATACAGGGCTTCCATCTTTGTGTTTACTATCCTATAGGGCTTGAGTGATCCTGAACTTTTCAAGTCTTCGATCTTGTGGGTCAGGGAGAATAATTGGAGAAAGTGGAATAAGTGATGTAAGATTTTCACTTCCACGATCCAATCGTGGAACATCATCTTTGGAATGAAACCTTGTTCTAGAAGATTTGGGAATACCATAGTTGTCTGAACTAGACATCTACAATGGGAGAAAATTCAAGTTAGTTGATATTAGTCCTTAATGTAACACCCAAATGAAATATTATGGCTAGGACCCAACAGAATAATTTATTATCCGGAAGAGGGATGTCGTAATCCGATTGTAAACTATTTGAAGGTAGGTAAATGACGATTTACCAATTTCCACCACGAAAAACGAAAAGGAACTTTAGGTATTAAGTGAATTGAAACTCCTAGATCCATTGAGATTCATTGAACAATTCAATGATATGTTTAAATTTCGATTGTGCCCTTCAAGTTTGTGACTGGGATGCCGAGGATCACAAACAAGGTGTGAATAACCATGCAAATTAGCTTGGTACACCCAATATTACAACCACCTGATCAATGTTCCGATTAACCACACATGCTCCATTGATCTATGATTAACATCAAGCTACCCTTTGCCACGCGCTGTCAATCCTAGATTAGTGTTTCGGTTAACCACACACGCTCCAGTAACGACTTAACAAGGTGCAAAGTGCAATTTCATGGGTTAGCACCATATTCACATTTTCCTAAAGTAAATAATATTGGGAATTTATAAGTGTTTAGCTACTTTATATTTATCATTATACTTTTAACGAAGGTAGAATTAGATTCCTATCCTACCCGTTCGGCTAACAACCCTCAACCAGTCAAGGAAGCGGTGGGTGAGAGTGGACACCCATTAAATTGCCATTTTGTAGGCATTAACCTTATGCCCCCCCCCCCCCCCCCCCCCCTTATAGACCGGATTCATGAATGGGGCCTACTAATGGTAAGACTGACTGTACTGTTATACATATACATATATATATATATATATATATATATATATATATATATATATATATATTAAACCTATAATATTATAATAGTATAAGGGTTGAATTTTAAACTTTTAAAATTCTAGGATTAAGAACTAAATGTGTCAAAAGAAAACACCACATTTACAAATTCCAAAACTTGAGGGCAAGTTCTGAACTTTTCAAAAACGTTTTGAATCCATAACATATGAGTTTAATAGACTTTAATGAAAAGACTCTTGAAAATCCATAAATTGAGGACAAGTTATGGAGTTCATAAATATTTATGGGAAAAAGACTCTTCAAGTACATAACCTACGACTTTAATGATCCTTCTAAAAGAAAAAAAATTTATTTTCCATAACTTGACGACAAGTTATGGAGTACATTAAATGCCATAAAGATCATCAAATGAACTAATAAGCATGTCAAATAATGTCCATGATTTATATTAAACTCATATGAACAAGATAATTCATATCAAACAAATTTCATGTAATTAGCCTAATCATATATACTAATACAAAACTTGAAAATTTGAAAATTTTCTTTTAAATTGGATTAGCATGATCATTATCACATCAAAAATAGGTTTATAAGTTCAAAAACAGCTTAGGGTAATGATCCTAGTTCAATTCTATCAAAAAAAAAAAAAAACTCGAAAACCTATATTCTGGAGCACCAACTCATCGATTGTATGAACAAACTCAGTGAGTTGGTCAGTTTTGTGCTTGGACTCAACGTGTCCACTGTCCAGAACAACAGAAAATCGATTTTTTCAAGATTTAACAACCAGTAGCATCAAGTATAATTGAAAACAACCCTAGGCTCTGATACCACTGAAGGGTTTTGAGCATTCTAACACTCCTATGGTGTACATGCAACCCTAGATGCTTTGGATCTATGTTTTCTATATTATACATGCATACATTCAATATTCCAAAGCATCATCCTAACTAGCATACAATGAAGCATAAACAACATCAAATACAAGTTACATGACATACCTTTTAGTATAGTTGGAACCCTTGGACCTTTAAGAATTTAGTCCCCCAAGTGTTGCACCTTAAATGGAATCACACAACACCGCCAACAAATGCAGAAACTTGAGAAGATGTTACTTGAACTCATAAAATCAGCTTTCCCTCTTGTGTTTCCAGTAGTCACTCCTTAGCGCCACTTAAGTGCCAATTTCATGAAATAGAGGGGTTCTTATATAGTGTGGCAAACTAGGGTTACAACATGTAAACCCTAATGACTTTCCATATCCCTCGTGCTGCATGGGTTAAAACATCCATAGAGTATCCATGGGTTACCACTTGGGTTTAGCCCAACATGAAGAATCATAGATCATAAGCCCACTTTATAAGAATGGATGATTTACCGAATTAACCCCTTATATTTAATTAATCTCTTTTAATCACAAATTTAATTCCAAATTAATTCTTTATCAATACTAATTAAATAATATGATTTCATATTAATATACTAGAACTTATATTATATTAATAAACTATAAATAACCTTTCTCAATTATCCATCCTTCAGATTGTTCCGGTGCTATGCAACCCATATGGACCATGCTACTCTCGGGTCAAGTACATACCAATAATAGTTATGGGCTTAGACATCTCGTGTGAATCCAGTCTCAAACTAAGGAAAAAGGTTTTGATAATGATTTCCATTTTTTTTAAAAATAATCAAAGGAGAATGCGATGTCTACGATTAGCCGGAGCTAGTAAGTTAACACCAAATTACCACACTGTTATTTGATATTGTGATATGTTAGAACAACATGCTACTGATAGGCTAGGGATCTAGATGAATTGCATCATAGAATTGTGTGATTATATGATGCCTAGTAGCCTAGGGTTTCCTTTTTATATGGAATTGACATCATAACTATAGTTTCTTAGTATATGCATCATAGTTTTACACACACATACACACACACACACACATATATATATATATATATATATATATATATATATTATTTTTTATTTCAAATTTGTTATTTGTAATTTCAGTTAATGTTAATTTTAAATGTATTTTTTATTTTTTTATATCATGCTAATGAATTATTTAAAAAATAATAACAAGTAAAAACAAAATGATAAATGATGTGCCAATCCATTAACTTGTATAGAGTTTAATGGAGTGTAGAGTTTAATAGGTATAGTTGTATAGTGATTGGAATCTACATGTGTCAATCCATTGAAATTATATGAGTTCAATGCATTGGAGATGGCCTTAGCATACACGAGTGTTTCAGGATTGGTGGAAGTTTCATGGATGAGTTGTGTGTGGTCAGTCGACCAATCGCATGATGTTAGCCTTCCTATCAGAAGTAAGGATAGAATGTATGCGTTTGCTAGTGTGTATTGTTGGGGTTGTTGTGATGATCCTCTCAGAAAAATATGGGTAGGTTTGGAAGGTAGTATGGGCTCATACTAATGTAACCACAAGACCCGCACACATACTAGGGAAGTCACAATCCCTAGAGTTTTGTTGGGAATTGGTCCCCATGGTGTTATATGCATTTTATGTGCTATCTCCCTGGTTTATTTTCATTATGGCGATTACGAGATGATTTGAGGCAGGATCCATATCAGGATCAGGGACTGGTGTCTAGAATGGGCCAGTAGTGACCGAGGACCAGGTTAGGAATTTCATTCAGGAGGAGGCTGTTTCCCACTTTTCGGCACAGTTGTTGGAGTTGTCTGGGTCTATTAAAACCACTATTTTGGAGTACTTTGATGAGCATTATGTTGCAATTTCTGAGGCCGCTACTATAACATCCGGAATTTCAGGTATTATATTTATTCATTTTATTTTGAGTTTTGTGGAAGAACTCGGCGAGTTGGTGCGTAGACTCGCCTAGTAGAGACGCGATTTCTCACCCGGATTAATGACCAGACTCGACGAGTCGCATTGGTGGACTCGGCGAGTCTGCGCTGTTTAATGAAACCCTAATTTCTAGGGTTTGGGGCCTATTTAAAGGGCCTTATGGCCGTCATTTGTGCTCACCAGTCCCCAGAGCGAAACCCTAGTGAGCTTGAGCGTTTGGAGTGAGAGAAGGATCCATTGTTGACCTTGGAGGTGTTATCTAGCAAGGGAAAGGAAGCTATAGCCAAGGGGAAACAAAAGGATCAACTTCCTAAAGATCTAAGGTCCAGAACATCACGTTTGAGGTACTATTTTCGAACCATTTTCTGTTATGGTGATGTTCATGTTGACTTAGGGCTTATTGAACCCTTTTATAGCTAGGTCTAGTGCTTCCTTAGTCTCTTAATCAAGTTAGGTTCTGGATCTGGACCCTAGGAGGTCCAGAGTGTCCCTTTGTCTAAGATTTTTATGAATCCATGGAGGTTTTGGTTTGGGGTCTTTGTTCTTGAGGTCAAAACACCATTTATGAGTCATTAGGTGTGTTATGAGTGCCAAGACATGAACTTTACATGATGAATAAGCTTGGAAGGACTGTATCTATGAGTTAGTGAAGCAGATCTGTCCTCAGAAGGTCGTTTGGGGTTGTGCATGGAATGCACTCGCTGAGTCCATTTCCAGACTAAACGAGTTGGTGTGGGTTGTTCAGTGTTTTCGAACCAGGGGTTGAGTAACCGAGACAGGTGAGTGACTCGGTGAGTTGGAAAGGAATCAGAGGAATCGGGTCCCCGTAGAGACTCGACGAGTCCACGCCAGACTCGGCGAGTTGAGTTGACCGTTGACCATTGACCATAGTTGACCGGTGTTGACTTGATAGGGTTAGTCAACCGTAGTTGGGAAAGTGTTAATTAGAGATGTATTGTGTTATAGGAGGACTATAGCTCGGGAGATCGAGCACTAGTGATTTCAAGGATTTACGAGTTATCGAGATACGCGAGGTGAGTCTTCTCACTATACTTTACCTTGAGTAGGTAACTAGAGTTATGTGATATAGTGCTTGTATGCTATTTATGTGTTATGTGTTGCACTGCATTATTCTATGTGATTTATGTTGTGCATGTGTACAGAGTTAGAACCTGAGGGTTCACAGAGTTTGTGTGCACGGACCCACAGAGTTATAGCCTCAAGTGCCTAATATGTGCTATGTGTGGTATTCTGGGGAACTCACTAAGCTTTGTGCTTACAGTGTTTGGTGTTATTTGTTTCAGCTACTAGTGAGGATCACGGGAAGGCGTCGGCCTGATCAGTACACACACGAGATTTTTACGTTATGAGATCTTGGGATTTTTATATGTTATGGATTTGAGTTTCAAACACTGATGTTTTTATGAATACTCAATGAATTAAGTTTTTATAAAATGCGAAAAATTGTTTTGAAATTTACGGCGTTACAGCTACTGTTGTAGCCACCGCAGCTGTTGTTGCTGTTAGGATTGGTGTTGGGAGAGCCTTATAGTATCAGTACTTCGACAATATGAAGCCCCCAACATTTGATGATGTTCAAGATCCTATAATTTCCATGAGGTGGCTATTTGACATTGAGGGATGATTCTTCACATGCTCTTGCCCCAGCCGACTAGGAGGTGAAGTCCACTCTAAACCTTTTGCGGTCCGGAGCGAAGGATTACTGGAGACT
The DNA here is from genome assembly GCF_002870075.4 of Lactuca sativa. Taxonomy (NCBI): domain Eukaryota; kingdom Viridiplantae; phylum Streptophyta; class Magnoliopsida; order Asterales; family Asteraceae; genus Lactuca; species Lactuca sativa. The sequence continues at coordinate 94,773,767 of NC_056629.2, forward strand.
TGTTACTAGCTCGTGTTCTCCTGAGCAGAACATTGCAGTGACTTGGAAGTAGTTCTCTGAGATATTCCATTCTAGATATGTTCCACTGGTGGAGAGGGAGAGCTTAGCCTATGAGTACTTCGATTTGAGGCAGGGAATTGAGTCGGTGATGGAGATCACCAAGATGTTTACAGAGAGTGCCATGTTTTGACCTGAGTTTGCTGCTTCTAGACTAGCTAAGATGACCCAGTACTTGAGTAGGCTCCAGAATGAAATATAGCAGTTTGTATCCTCATTGCATTATGGTTCATTATTGGAGTTGCGGGAGTCCCCTAGGCAGTGGGAGATTGAGATGGAGCTCCAGACGAGAGACCAAAGATAGGCCTCAGCGCACTCGTAGCCTGCGCCGCAATGGTTCGAGGCCCCTGATGCTACATCTAGGAGTCGGAGGGGCCGTATTTGTGTGAAGTGTGGCAAAGTTCATGATGGAGCTTATCGATCTTCTATAGGATTCCACAAATATGGAAAGCAGGGCCACATTTTGAGGGACTCTTGGCAGGAGGCTCTATTATCCGACATTAGGATATTTTATCATTGTAATCTGGTGGGCCATATAAAGGCCCAATTCCATTTACTTGATGCTAAGATGATGCAGGCTCCAGGGTTGGCTACTCTGAGGATCACAGATGGGAGGTAGGGCAGGGCAGAGACCTTGAGGGCTCGAGGTTACGCTTCATAGGTCATGACAGAAGAAGCCAAGGTAGCAGCAGACCTCATGCCCAATATGTTTGTATTTATTATTTTGTTGAATATGTTTTATGAATGCTCATGTTTATGCTCATAATAGGTAGGTTCTTTGTGAACACTTTTCCTGCTCTTGTGTTATTTGACTTGGGTGTGAGTCGGTCTTTTGTGTCTCGATCATTAAGTAGGGATTTTTATATGCCTATTGGGGAGTTAGAGTGTCCGTCGAGGGTTTCTATCGCCAATAAACATGGGGTTTCTACATCCGCAGTGTATCAGTGTTCTGTATTGGAGATCTTTGGGGCGCCTTATCTAACTGATCTGATCCATATTCCAATGGGGGATGTATGTGTGATAGTGGGTATAGACTGGCTGAGTAGGCTTAGTGCCGTGATTGATTTCTAGGGCCTACAAGTGGTAGTTAGAACCCCAAGTGGGGGATAATTAGTTATCTATAGAGAGGGCACTAGGGTTGGTTCATGCTTTTTGTTCAGCAGCCAGGGCTCAACAGTATATTCAGCATGGATGGGTTATTTGGCTTACATGATTATTACTCGTATAGGGAGCAGACCTAAGTTTTTGATGTGCCAGCTGTGAGGGAGTTTTCTGAAGTCTTCTTGGAGGAGTTACCTAGTTTGCCTCTTGAGAGGCAATTTGAGTTCAACATTGATCTAGTGTCATGTGCATCCCCGATTGCCAATGTTCCATACCTCTTGGGACTACCTAAGATACAGGAGTTGCCCACTCAACTTCAGGAGCTCTTAGGCAAGCAGTTCATCAGACCGAGTAGTTCTCCATATGGAGTTTCAATGCTTTTCAATAAGAAGAAGGATGGTTAACATCGGATGTGAATTGATTACTGATTGTTGAACAAGTTAAAGGTGAAGAACCGTTATCCCCTTCCGCGAATTGATGACCTCTTTGTTTAGTTGCAGGATGCATCTTGGTTCTCCAAGATAGATCTGACGTCTGGGTATCATCATGTGAGTGTGAGAGAGGAGGACGTGGATAAGACTGCATTTCAGACTCGTTATGGGCATTACAAGGTTGTGGTGATGCCATTTAGGCTCACCAATGCGCCTATTGTATTCCTGGATTTGATGAATCGGGTATGCGTGTCGATGCTCGACCTATTTAGCTTTGTGTTTATTGATGATATCTTGGTTTATTCTAAGACCAGAGAGTATCATGAGGAACACCTTCGAGAGCTTCTAACGGTTTTGAGGCGAGAACAACTCTATGCCAAGTTCTCGAAGTGTGAGTTTTCGTTACAAGAGATCCAATTCGTGGGGCGCCTCGTTAACTACGATGTGATTTTGGTCGATCTCGCCAAGACTGAGTTAGTGATGGAGTGGGAGGTTCTGAAATCTCGCTCAGAGATTAGGAGTTTCTTGGGATTAATATGGTAGTATCGGAGATTTATTCAAGATTTCTCTAAGATTGCAATACCTCTCACTCGTCTGACGAGGAAGGGGTGGATTTCTGATGGGGCCCTGAGCAACAGTTGGCATTTGAGACTCTTCGGTAGAGGTTATGTAAGGCCCCGGTGTTGACCATTCCGGAGGGAGTTGAGGATTTTGTGGTGTTCTGTGATACATCCATCTCCAATTTGGGGACGGTCCTTATGCCGAAAAGACGAGTGATTGCTTATACCTCGTGGCTGCTGAAGCCGGATGAGACACAATATCCCATTCATGTTCCGACGTAAATTTTCAAAAAAAAGTTTCATTTTTAACACATAATTTCATTTATAAGGAAATACCAAAATCCAAAATTTCACATACTATCTGAACAAAACAAATCCCAAGATCTCAATATATAAAATCCCTCAGTGTGTATGACTGATGCCGATGCCTTCCCATGATCCTCGCTGGTACCTGAAACACATATCACATAAAATGGTAAGCATAAATGCTTAGTGAGTTCTCCAAAATACAACATACAACACATACGCCACTCGAGGCTATATCTCGATACGACCTTCCGATTGATGTGTCTCAGCGGGACCCTCCAGTCCCGTAACTCGTTGGACCCTCTGGTCCGGCCTATATCGTTGGACCCTCCGGTGCGGTCTATATCGTTGGACCCTCCGGTCCGGTCTATATCGTTGAACCCATCGGTCCGGTCTATACAACACATAGAATACATATCACAATACAAAATCTCAAACATACACATACACATAAGACCCTCCGGTCTACACATAGATACCACTCTAGGTAATGTTTAGTGAGAAGACTCACCTCGGGTAACTCGGATAATCTCGCTCTCGAAATACTAATCTAGCCTCCGCCTAACCACATAAACAATTTCCTCAATTAAATAACGACTCCCAAAGGCTAGGTTACTCTTTCTAAAATCCCACAGAAGGGTAAAAGACCAATTTACCCCTCCTTGACCCAAAAGTCCAAATGTTGACCAAAACCCTAAAAGTCAACGAAAGTCAACAGCAAGCAGTACGCGGGGTGTACCAACTCGTGTACACGGGGCGTACACCGGCTATCCAGAATCGGGGGACTTGACCCCCTACGCGGCGCGTACTGGGATTACGGCCAACGTAAGTTCCAGTTTCATACTTCCTTCATTTTTTAGTCTGAATCTATTAAGACCTAGGCTCATATTCCAGATCGAAGCTCTCTAATGCCTCTTAATCAATAAAGTCAAAACCTTTATGTCTTTGCATGGGTGTAAAGTTCACCATCCACTTCAAACATATAACCTCTTTCCCCATTAAGCCCTAAACTCATGCATGACTCAACCTTAATGTCCAAGATTGGATTTTTATGAACCCACAACTCATATTACTCTAAAATAGGACAGATGTAAGCTTATGGAGACCATTTGCTCATAAAGTCTCCACCATGGGACCAAAAACTCTAAAAGTTGGTCCATGAAGCACAAATAAAAAATGATAAGGAAAGCTTTGAGATTTTTACCTTCAAGTGAAGCTCCACCCTATGTAGAACTCAAATCCAAGCTTGTACTCCAACTTCTAACATCCTCAAGAACCTCTTCTTCTTCTTCTTCTTCTTCACTATCACACAAAAGCAATTTCTAGATCAAGAAAACTCACACACAAGTTTAAGAACGATGATATTGCTCTCCTAGGGTTTCTCTCTGTGGAATGGTGGCTGGGGACAAGACCATATCATTCCTTTTATAATCCTCAAGCCACAATTAGGGTTTTGCAACTGGGCCAGCTATGCCCAGCGTAACCCTGGTTACGCCCAACGTACCTAGGCGAGTCGGTGTCCAACATAAGCGTATGAGTACGCGCAACGTACTCTTCAGTACGCCCAGCATACTTAATTGCCATACTTTTTCCTTTAGGGGATAAGGTTGACAACTTGATAAAGAAGAAGGGTTTAAGAGATGCACCTGAATTTTGGACTGTTACAATTCTCCCCCACTAGAACTAGACTTTGCCCTCGAAGTCTCCTGCCGCGAACAACTTCGGATGCTGTTCCCGCGTCTCCAACTCCGGCTCCCAAGACAGATCGGACCCTCTCTGATGCTGTCATTGGACCTGAACTAGGGGCACTTCCTTATTCCTTAGAACCTTGATCTTCTGATCCACTATTGCGATTGGTATATCAACATAATTCAGGCTCGCATCCACCTAAATATCCTCCAGCGGTACAACTGTCGTCTCGTTGACAATACACTTCCTCAACTGAGACATGTGGAAGGTATCATGTATCTGGCTCAACTCCGTAGGTAGCTCCAAACGGTAAGATACCCTGACCACCCTAGTGGTCACCCTGAAAGGAAAATGTACCGGGGTCCCAACCTGCCCCTCTTCCGAAACCGGATCACCCCTTTACAAGGAGATACCTTCAGGAGTACAAGTCTCCTACCTTGAACTCGATCTTGGACCGTCGCCTATCCGCATAACTCTTCTGGCGACTCTGAGCTGTTAACGACCTCTGTCTAACCTACTGCATCTGTTCTGTCGTTTGAAGCACTATCTCAGTGCTTCCCATTAATCGTTTCCCTAACTCTCCCCAACAGATGGGAGTCTGACACCTCCTCCCATACAACAACTCGAAAAGAGGCATACCAATGCTTGAATGGTGGCTGTTGTTATAGGAAAACTCAGCCAATGGCAAATACGAGTCCCAAATTCCTCCAAAGTCCAACACACATGCGCTAAGCATGTCCTCGAGCGTCTAAATCGTCCGCTTGCTCTGTCTGTCCGTCTGTGGGTGGTAAACAGTACTGAAATGCAGCCTCGTACCCAACTCCTCATGGAGCTTCTTCCAGAACCTGGAAGTGAAACGTACATCTTGATTTGACGCAATCGAGATCAGTACTCCATACCGCGATACCACCTCCCTCACATACAAAACTGCCAGTCTCTCTGCAGAAGAGCTCTCACTGATAGCAAGGGAGTGAGCACTCTTCCTTGATCGGTCAACCATCACCCAAATTGCATCGACACCCCTCGCGGTCCTTGGCAATTTGGTGATAAAGTCCATAGACATCTGTTCCCACTTCTACTGGGGAATCTCAAGTGGCTACAACTTGCCATGCAGACGCTGGTGCTCGACCTTGACCCTGCTACAGGTCAAGCACCTCTCAATAAACTACACAACATCCCTCTTCATACAGGTCCACCAATAGTCTCTCTTAAGGACCAAATACATCTTAGTAGCCGATTGATCGAGAACCACGACTTGTGCTCCTCCTCTATCAGAATGGTACGTGCCCCGCCCCCAAATGGCACCCAAATCCGACCCAGAAAGGTCAAAAGCCCTCGACTATCGGTAATGAACTCATGTATCTGCACGATCAACCACTCTTTGTTGTAGTTCCCCGGTCTCACGGCCTCTGCCTGGGCCTCTCGAATGGTATCCAACACCGGAGTCATCACCATCATCCTCATACAAGTGTCTCAAATCCGGGCACTCTCCGCCCTTTGGCTTAAGGCATCAGATACAACGTTAGCCTTGCCCGGATGGTATAGGATCTCGCAGTCATAATCCTTTACTTCATCCAACCATCTCCTTTGGCGCATGTTCAGGTTGGGCTGATCCATCAGATACTTCAAACTCTTGTGCTCCATGTATATGGTACACCGAACCCCATACAAATAATGGTGCCAAATCTTAAGGGCGAACACCACAACCCCCAACTCCAAATCATGGGTGGGATGCCTCGTCTCATGAGGGAGGCTTCAGTTGCCTCGATGTGTATGCTATCACGTGCCCTCTCTGCATAAGCACCGCGCCCAATTCCGATATCGATGCGTCACAATACAACACAAAATCCTCCATCCCTTCTGGGAGAGCTAACATTGGAGCTTCACATAATCTCTGACGAAGCGTCTCAAAGGAGGCCTGCTGCTTAGGACCCCAACTGAAAGTCACTCCCTTCCGGGTCAACTTGGTGTGAGGAATGGCAATCTTGGAGAAATCCCTGATAAAACTCCGATAATATCCGGCCAACCCCAGAAAACTCCAGATCACGGTGGGGGATTTCGACACCTCCCCACTCATCACAGCCTCAATCTTGGCCGTATCGACCAATACCCCATTCTGGTTGACAAGATGCCCTAAGAACTGGACTTCTCGTAACCAGAAATCGCATTTGGAGAATTTGGCGTAAAGCCTCTCCGACCTCAAAACTCCGAGAGTCTCTCTCAAATGTTCTTGATGCTGCTCTCTGGATCTCGAATACACTAATATATCGCCGATGAACATGATCAATGATCGATCCAACATTGGTCTGCACACCCTGTTCATGAGATTAGTGTGTTGGATTAATGTTTAAGTCCATAACTATTTTGGTATGTACTTGACCCGATTATGAGCATGCTCTTTTTGGGTTGCCTTCACCATAGAAATATGTACGATGAATTAAGGAGAGAAAGATTTAATTATGATTTATTAATATATTATGAGAATAATATATTAAAGGAGAAATCATATTGTTTATTAATATTAGTCAAGAATTAATTAAGAAATTATTTTTTGGATAAAAGAGATTAATTAAACTTAATGGACTGATTGTGTAATTGTATGATAATTACATAGATGGGCTAATGGACTCCATGGAAGTTGGAGTGGACGAATTCTATGGGGAAACCCATTAGAAATCGTCCAAGGCTTATAAAGATGGAGTCCATGGGCTGCTTAGGGCTTAAGCAGTCAGATTAGGGTTTCCTAGCTTTAAACCCTAATAGCCAGCATATATAAGGAACCCTTACGGCCCCAAAAACATGGTGACTACTTCCTTTAGGGTTTCCATTCGTTTTTTGTGCCTCCTCTCTCTGCCCTCTTCATCCAGGTTGCTTAGTGGTGTTTGTGACTCCATTAGAGGCACAACACTTGAGGCACTAAGCTTTCTGAAGCCAAGGATTGATTGTTATTGCTATATAACAATCAAAGGTAAGATCTAAAACCTCATTTCAGTTATAGTTTTTGAGATCTAGGGTTTATGGGTTTAGATTATGAATTACATGTTCATTAGACAAACTAGATCCAAAGCTATTAGGGTTTGCATGTACACCATAGGATTGATGTAGTGCTCCAAACCCATTAGTGGTAACAGAGCCTAGGGCTGTTTGTTGGTGAATTTGAAGCTTATTTGATAGAATTTTGGATGAAAATAGAATTTTTGAAGGTTTTTCGACTTCACTCGCCGAGTCAACTGGGTGACTCGCCAAGTCCATAGTGAACTCGACGAGTCCAAACCTGACTCGACGAGTTAGAGTGTCAGATGGAGCTGATTTCGGGATTTTGACCTGTTTTGGCTGTGGATAATTACCTAAAACGAATTATATTAATAAAAAAATGACTTTTATCAATATTTGGAGATTATCCTTGCCAAAATAGAAGATAATTGTCAAAATTTAGATAATCTTTTGTTTTATTAGATAAAGATTGATTATTTGTAATTCAGATTTGAATTATCTTGTGAAAAACTTTGAATTTTCCCCTTTAGGTTTTATAGTTTTAATTTGATCTTAAAAGTTTTGTTTTTTAAATTTAAATAGTTAAACCCTAATTTTTTAAAAGTTTCAAAACTTGCCCTCATGTTTTGGAATTTAAATTTTTTAATTAAAAGTTTAATTTTGAAAATATTTAAATTCTAAACCCTAATTTTTGAAATGTTTCAAAACTTGCCCTCATGTTTTGGAATTTAAAATTTTGATTAATAGTTTAATTATATAATATTTAAAATCTAAAACCCCAATATTTTGAAAAGCTCAAATTACACCCACATGGTTTTGTTAAGTTAATTAAGTGTTTAATTAAAAGAGAAAGTTAATAAAACCACCTAGTATTATAAAAATGTAACATACACCCTATACTATATATATGTAACATTAAAAGTCTAATATTATATATATACATATATATATATATATATATATATATATATATATATATATATAAAATACTGCCTATAAAAAGTCAATCTTACCGTTAGTAGGCCTCATTCACGAAGCTGGTCTATAAGGGTGTTTAAGGAAATTGCCTATAAAATGACGATTGAATGAGTATCCACTCTTACCCGCCGCACTCTTGACTAGTGCAGGGTCGTTAGTCGAATAGGTAGGATAGGACAGAAACCTTCCATTATAAGTATAATGAAGTACAAAGTAACTACATGCTTTTAAAAATTCCCAAATCATAGTTACTTTAGGCAAAATGTGAAATTCTATGCTAATCCATGGAATTACACTTTATGCCCTTGCCGAGACGTTAGTCGAGCGTGTGTGGTTAACCGACACACTAATTTGTGTTTGGCATTGGTAGCGAAGGGTGACTCGATGTTTATCATAGATCAATGGAGTTTGTGTGGCTAACCGACACATTGATTAGGTGTTAGTAGCATTGAGTGCACCACGTGATTCGCATGGTTATTCACACCTTGTTTGTGATCCTCGGCATCCCAGTCGCAAATCGTAGGGCATAATCGAGATTAGACATGCCATTGAAAAGTTCAACGAATCTCAAAAGATCTAGGAGTTTTAATTCATTTAAAACTTAAACTTCATTTGTGTTTTTCATTGTGGAAATTTGTAAATCGTCATTTACCTACCTTCCAATATTCTACAACTAGATTCCGACATCCCTCTTCTAGGTTGTAGAGTATTATGTTGGATCCTAGCCTTGATGTTTCATTTGGGTGTTACATCAAGGATTCTTATCAACTAACTTGAATTACTCCCGTTTTGTAATGTCTGAATCTAACAATGGTCTTCCCAAATCCCATGTAACAAGTTTTCCAAAATGGAGATGATATTCCACGTTATGATCGAGGAACTAGAGATCATGCTTCACTTCCTCCACCTCCTCTAATTATTCTCCCTTACCCACAAGTTCGAAGGCTTGAAAAGTTCAAGCTAACTCAAGTACTTTTGGCAAGTAATCACGAAGATGGGAAACTTGTGTGTGCACACGTCTTAGAGATGAAGTTACACATTGACATGTTAAGGATGTTGGGTGTTGAGATTTCAGGTGAGTTGCCTGTTGACTAGGTTCTTTAGTCGCTTCCTGAATCATATAGTGAGTTCGTAAGAGAGTATTACATGATGGAACACGACGTGACCCTCATTGATCTCACCTATTTGCTTATAGCTGCTGAATCAGCAATGATTTGGTGTGCTGGTCAACCGAATTTGTCTGGTGAATTAAACTCCCAAACTTCAATGGACAATGGCAACATTGGAAGTCCAGAAAGGACTAAGCATGAGATTGTGCCATGTGTTGTGCTAAAGGAGTCCATTTGGAGAAGGGGCATTGGAGACTAAACTGCCCAAACTACCTGAGAGATCTAAGAGATGGGAGAGTCAAGGCATATGGCTCTACTTCAGGTAAAATCCATTATCTAACTCTTTTAAGTTCGTATTCTAGATTCTTAATTCATGATGTGATAAGATTACATTTTGATGTATCGTAGGATCGAAGAAAAGAGAGGATGCTTAAGGGAATAAGTGAGCTGAATTTAATCGTGAAGAAAATGGATTTCGATCGCATTGTTTGAAGATTGGAATTTTGAGCTACTACATGGAGTTAGAAAAGATTGCTTAGGAATATGTAATAGGATAGTTTTTTAGTTGAATTGCATTGTAAGGACAAAGTTTTTCCGCAATAAAATAAAATTTGTTTTTTGTCATATTTATTTATCCTTGCAATGGAATGTATGAAAAAATTGATGTTTGAATGTTTCTACTATTAGCAATAATGGATTGGATTCTTAATTGTGTTATTTGTGGAAATGTCAAGAATTTACCAAATATGGAGAGTTTCTCATCGCCCAAGTTTCAATTGGAAAGAAACTTGGAATTATGCAACCTGCATTGTGTGATGAATGAAAAACCCTCATACTTGGAAATTAGACTAATTCTTTGACAAAGTGTCAAGTGAAGGACTAGGAGATCGAGTACACTAGGTTGTGAGTCGATAAAGTTCACCACAAGAGTGATAAATGTATTCGTCATGATTTACTAAATTTAGTAAATAAGATTATACTTATAAGATTAAGTGTAATTCTGAGTTGATTGAAAAGGTTTCGATAAATGGCAGAACGAATAAGAAGAATCATGAAGGAAGAAAGATAAAAGTTTCTCTATTATAAGAAGAAGGGAGAGTACCTTTTATCGTGTTTTATGATAAGTCTTAATGATTAAGAACCATATCTCAATTGATCCTCCAAGTGAATCTTAGTGAACTTGTATGTCTAAGAAGAGGAATCGGGATTTGTGGAAATGGTTAAATCAAGAAGTCAATCATACTTCATTCCAATATCGAGTCTTAGTGTCATACTCCAAGATTGCGAATTGTGTGACACGTCTTTAGTAGGTTTATAACACTCAACAAATGTGCAATTGGAAAAAGTCTTCATATTCCTGCACATTTGAAATTGGTAAGTTATGATGTCGTGCAGAAGACAAAGACCAACGAGAACCAATTGAGTGAAGTGTTAGTCTTGATAGGATTTCACACTAACTCTTGAATATTTGTTTTGTCAAGAAAAGTTCCTTGAAAAAGAGAATCATATATGTCAAGAAGTCAGTGTTGTCTTGAAAAGTTCAAGAACAAATTAAGAATAAACCGATAAGTAAATCACTAGCACACGACTTGAGGTTGGCGATCTATCGTGTTGACATAATTTTGTTTCTGTGCCATTCCAGAATAGTTCAACTATGCAATATGAGTTCTATGAGTTCTCAATTGGATTACATAAAGGCAAGGCACCCTGATCAATGGAAAGTACATTGATAAGGTAAGGGTGAGCTTGTTAACAACCTGGAAGCAATGGTGGGCATTCATGCTGCCATAAGGCGGGAAATCAAGATTGAACAAGTTCAATCCATATGAGTTGGATTTGTCACAAACATTGTCCTATGATTGTTGTTATGACAAATTCACATGGATAGGAACGCATACACTTTAAAATCTAAGTGCCATAAGGCTTCCCTCCTTCGTGAAAATGATTGTAAGGAAATGCCTTCACTAAGAGAGATTTTAAGAAGATTTCAATTGTGAAAATTGTATTCTCAAATTCGATTATGATTACGACATCCCTCTTCATAGTTCGAATTGTGAGATTTGACAATTAGTCAGAACATTTGGGACTTAGTAACATAAGCTCTGAAGTTGTTTAGACACACATGTGAGCTTTCTAAGACAAAGGTGTATGAGTTTAAGAAGCATAGATAAAGGCTTATCAAAGAATCAAGTATTTAGAAATATGAACTTAAGGAATTCAATAAGCATTGTTTTCTGAAAGTTCAGATGTTTTCTAGATATATGTCAAAGCTTGTGGGAGCATAAGTGTTATGCTTGTATAGTAATATTCATCGTGTTAGTGGGAGCATGATTATCATTTCAAGTACTGAAAGTTAGCAATATTAATTATAGAAAACAAAGATTCACTTGGCAGAGTTGTAAGGGTTGAAAAGTTGTTTTGCTAAAATTAAGGGAGAAAATATTATACTATATTTCAAATCTAAAGGCTTAGATTGTGGAATTTTAGTCAAATTTAGTCAAATATATATGAATGTTGTGTTGGAATGGTTCAACATGAGGATATTCAATATATGGAAAGGATAATTGCATTCTCAAAAGTTGGTTATGATTACGGCATCCCTTTTCATAATCAAAATTGTGAGCACATGGCAATAAGAAATATTATAGCAGAAGAATAGTAAAGTATCACGTCTTCATGTGAGATGATATCAATTGTGTTCCATACGCTTCGGGTATAGGATCGATTGCATATGCTATAATGTTTGATCATTCTAAAATTTTCCAAATGCTTAGCGCATTAAGAGGGAAAAAGGACTAGAACGTTTTTGACTAAAACAATTAAACAACTATCAATGGACGATCTACGGTTCGCCAAGGATTTGTTGCTTGTGAGTAGTTGGAAGTATAGTGTTGGATGGGCCATATCGACATTATTATGAATAGATAAGATTTTATTAAGAATAAGTTGTCGTATGACAAATATTGAAATGTTTCCATATTGGGAGTTGGATATTAAGAATTTATGTCAAGATTAAAAATTTTTATGCAAAAAGGATGTTCAAAGGAATGTACTTTGAGTGAGAGACATCACATCTATAGAATTATTTTATAACAATTTCTGATAGAGACCTTTTAATTTCATTGGCCAAATCTTGGTGACTTTTGTGCTATGACTTTGTGAAAGGATCGTTGCATAAAATGTTAGAATCTAACATATTCTAATAGTTGCAAGAAACTTGTGTTCTTACACTAACGATGAGGATTAGGAATTGTGAAATGAGAATCATTGGAAAATGTTTCAATTGATCTATTCACAAAGCATGGATCATAGGAAACAAAGGGTGCATGCTTGGAGCATGGGACAATTGTTGTTGTAATTCAAGTAATGTGTTGATTATCTGAAACATTAATTGATAAACTATGAGTAATCAATATGGTGGTTAAGTAGAAGTCTTTTATTTACTCTCACAAGTTTGGGGCCATATAGGATTAAGTATTATTGTTGTGTTTCAGTTTGCATGTTTTGACATCCAGAATAACTGGATTATTCAAACCTCCACAGTCGGTCATACATTGGAAGTAGGTATGAAAGAAGATTGTCATGAATCTTTCTTTAGATTGTCTAAAGTGTTTAGACATAACACAAGTTTGCTGCAGAGTTCATGAGTGCTTTGATAAGATTAGAGTATTGGATTAAACCCACGCTCACGTGAAGCACCTCATGGATTATATCGCGAGTGGTTGTGAGTCGATAATATTGTATATTCTTGAAATATAGACGTGTGAGTTGTTATTTGATGGTCGGTTGCACATTGAAAATAAGTAAACACACCAGTAACTTGGTGTTATAAAACTTATTGTTATGTGGGATAAAAGCGATATCCGTGGGCCCCCCGATGATTTAGTGATGACACCTAAGCGCTTGGATAAGCCGTGACTAAGTTGATGTGTTCAATTGTAGTCTATTGTCAGTCTTCTTAAATTGGATGTCGGGAAACAGTATAAAGAGAATGATCGAAGTTCATGTCTTGTGTCTATACGACATCTTGAGAATGGAGGAATATATGATCCCTTATCTAAATGATACGCTATCAGATAAGACCACAGTTGACAGCGGCTTGCGAAAGCTATGATTGTTGATCAGGTTCTGAAGTTATGCAAAATAGTAATTAGACTTATCCAAGTGGGAGACTGTTGGATTAGTGTCTAAGTCTGTAACTATTTTAGTATGTACTTGACCTGATTATGAGCATGGTCCTTTTGGGTTGCCTTCACCATAGCAATATGTAGGATGAATTAAGGAGAGAAAGGTTTAATTATGATTTATTAATATATTATGACAATAATATATTAAAGGAGAAATCATATTGTTTAATTAATATTAGTCAAGAATTAATTAAGAATTAATTTTGTGGCTAAAAGAGATTAATTAAACTTAATGGACTTATTGTGTAATTTTAAGATAATTTATGGGGAAACCCATTATAAATCGTCCAAGGCTTCTAAAGAGGGAGTCCATGGGCTGCTTAGGGCTTAAGCTATCAGATTAGGGTTTCCTAGCTGTAAACACTAATAGCCAGCATATATAAGGAGCCCTTATGGACCCAAAATCGTGGTGAATACTTCCTTTAGGGTTTCCATCCGTTTTTGGTGCCTCCTCTCTCCTCCTTCTTCATCCAAGTTGCTTAGTGGTGTTTGTGACTCCATTAGAGGTGCAACACTTGAGGCACTAAGCTTTCTGAAGCCAAGGATTGATTGTTATTGCTATATAACAATAAAAGGTAAGATCTAAACCCTACTTTCAGTGATAGTTTATTAGATCTAGGGTTTATGGCTTTGGACTATCAATTGCATGCTCATTAGACACACTAGATCCAAAGCTATTAGGGTTTGCATGTACACCATAGGAATTATGTAGTGCTCCAAACCCATCACCATGAATGCTGTCGGTGCATTGGTGAGCCCAAAAGGCATCACCACGAACTCATAATGCCCATAACGAGTCCTAAACACCGTATTCTGGATATCATCATCACTCACTCTCATCTGATGATATCCAAACCTCAAATCAATCTTGGAGAACCAAGACGCTCCCTGCAACTGATTGAACATATCATCGATCCTTGGTAAGGGGTAACGGTTCTTGACCGTCAATTTGTTCAACGCCCGGTAATCAATGCACATCTAGTGTGCACCATCCTTTTTCCGGACAAAAGGGATCGGCGCTCCCTACGGCGAGTTACTCGGTCGAATAAACCCCTTCCCCAGCAGCACCTGAAGCTGCGAGGTTAACTCCTGCATCTCTAGTAGCGCTGGGAGATAAGGTGCCTTGGCAATAGGCACTGCTCCCGGGACTAAATCGATATGAAACTCCACCTTTCTCTCTGGAGGCACACCCAGCAACTCCTCGGGGAAAACGTCCAGGAACTCTCACACTATTGGTACGTCACCAACCAAACTCGGCCTCTCCGCGGTGACTCGTGTGTCCATTACGTAGGCCACAAATCCACTACAGCCCTGTTGTAGACTCTGCCTCGACCTAGCAGCCGAACAAAACACTGACCCAGAACAGGTACCCACGCCGTACACCGTAAGTACTCCCCCACTAGGGTCTCGTATGGTCACCAACTATCTCTCTCAGTCGATAACCACTCCGAATCTACTCAACCAGTCCATCCCTACGATGACACAAAAACCCCCAATCACAATCGGGACCAGATCTATCGGAAACTCAACACCGAAGATCTCGAGTACACATAACCAAATCACCTCAGTAGCATATACAGCTCGCTCGTCAGCTATGGAAACTCGAAGAGGTCGACACAATGCCTCTCGACAGATACGGATATGCTGACTAAATGCTAAAGACAGGAAAGATCGACTCGCACCCGAGTCAAATAACACCAAAGCAAGTACCGAACTCACAAGAAAAGTACCTACGCATACCATAATATAAGCATAATATCTCAAACTCAAAATAAATAGATGAAAGAATACATACCAGCCACAACATCGGGCGCCACACGGACATCCTTCGCTGTCAACTGGAAGAATCTCCCGCGAGCCTAGGGGTGGCAAATCGGGCCATCGTGTCATGGTTTTGTTTAACACGACATGAGACGACAAGGTTTTACGTAACAAGAACACGACACGACACGATGTCGTGTTTTTTTAACTAACACGAAAACGAACCGATTAAAAAA